>NC_135774.1:15321863-15402596 GCF_028453695.1 Augochlora pura | reverse complement strand
GCCTGGCGGTAGAGAGAAGGATCCGAGATGTAAACGGCGTTCTTCCGGCTATCGGAAGCATCGGCGAACGGCAATTAACCCGTTAAAGGCCGACGCGACGTTAACGCAACGTCACCCGTTTCGCAATCTTTTCCGGTCGTTACGGATTATCGAATTTCGTTTCTTAATATAAACGGAATTCCACGGATTTGCTCGGCAATCTTTATCGCAGCTGTTTCGGTCTCCCGAACGGGAAAAAGAATCTCCTAGGTCTCGGAATTTTAAAAAATTCTATAAAGAATGGACGCGCTCGAGGGTAAAAATTACGTTGCCCCGCGCTGCCTGGCCCTTAAAGGAGAACCCGCGGTCTCCGGAACAAATGGTCCGCGCGTAAACGCGGCGCGGCGGTCCCTTTCCGAGTTTCTGCCAAAGAATGCATTTTCGTTCGCCCGAAAAGTTACACGACCCTCCCCCGGTCCAGCGCATCGGCAGTGGGTCAAGTTCGCGGAGCACCGCTTAAACTAAATCCGCTCGGAGAGGGTCCGGGGCGTGTATTAACTCACCTACGGCCGGGAGCCAGTCGATAAATTTCTATAGTCCGTGCGGCCGGCGGACACGAAAATCGCGGGCTCGAAAACACGACTGTCGATTATTCCCGACGGCCGGCACGAATTTTCCGATCAGGGAGAAGACTGTTCGGCGTCGGTCGATTACCGATTCACCGGGAATTCGAGCGAGCGCGAGGAGCCGGCCGTAAATTGGAAGCAGAAGCGGGCTGCTCGGTATGGACGCGATTCGATTAAACGAATTTAAAATGGCGCAAGTTTGCCAACGGGCCCGGTAATTGCCAATTAAAGTCGCCCGGAATGAGCAACATTGTTCCGAGGCCTGTTGGTGTAGTCATTGAGCGTCACTCGTGCGAACCTGGTGCCGCGCGCCGCCTCGACCCGACGAATCTCGGACGCGTTTCATTATTTCCTATATATTCGGCTAGTTTTTCTCGTCGATGCTCGGACATGCGTTGAACTCCGACTCGGAATCGCCCGGCGATTCCGGTCACGTCGGCTCGGTCGCCGCGCGAGCGCTCGAGCCCCGTTAAGACCGTGTTAGATCCCGTTTTAATCCTCCGCCTTCTGTCCGTCCCGTGAAACTTCATCCTTTCTTCTTATTTTCAGCCATCTTCAACATCCTCTTCCGCAATCCTCTAGTCCCGGCGTGGGCAGCGAGCACTCGGCCCCGGGAGCAGCGGCCCGTGCGACGACGCGTTGCAGAAAGAAGACACTCTCGATCTTGCCAGTCCTCCATCGACGACGTCCACTTCCTCTCCGCGCACGGAACAATGTCTCGCAGGGCAAGCAATTCCCACGAGCGATCAACGCTGACCTAAAAAACCTTATGTCCGAAATCCTTGCTGAATGCGATTCGTCTCGGCTTCATCCGAGTAGGCGTTGGACATTGTTCGAATAACATTTGTCATAATAAATTCGCGAAACTAAATCGTATAGAAATAATATTTCGAATCAATTCTCCGAGTAAAATTCGTATTCGAAATGCGCTTCGAATTAATTCTGTGAATACGATTTTACTCGTTTAATATTTCGAACAGATTCTTCGATACGAAATATTTCTCGAACAGTGCTTTCTTCGACGAGATTCTTCGAGGTCTTATCGAATCAAATTTTATTCGAAATATTTCTCGGATAGAATTTTATTCGAGCAACCTATCCGACATATAATCTCGACTAAAATTTCATTCCAAATATTTCTCGAACGGAATTCGATCCGAAATATTTATTCGAAATATTGTTCGAACAATGCCGAGCTGTGGTAGGCGTGGCCTGGTTGCCCTCGAAGCCAGAACAGTGTCGTATCTGTCAATTCGCGACGGTCCCGATTGCTGCACCGTCGGTAGAGCCTGCGAGCCTCCATTCCCCACGCGTCACGCTTGCTCTATCGTACAAAGGGCGCTCGCGGTTCCTTCGGCTCGTCTTGGAATCGGTCGATCGATCAATTAACGCCGCGGGAACGAAACAAAGGAGCGGTTCGTGGATTCGTCTGGGGTCTACCGACCCGGAAGCGTTCGCCAATAACAGTGGGAACGGTGTCCGTAAAAGCCTCGAGAGTTTGATTCGCGCGGAGTAGGATGTTCCACGGTGGAATACGGCGCGGCGCGGAGGAAGGAGGCGAAGGACAAAGGGACAGAGAGAGGAAAAATGGACGCGGCGTAGTCGTCCTCGTCGTCCTTGCCGTCCTCACCGTCGTCGTCGCCGTCGTGGTAGTCGTCCTGGAGAGAAGTAAGTAGGGAGGGACGTAGAGGGGTAGCGTTCGGTTGGCCGGGCTGCTTCCGTGTATTCCGGGGGTGGTTTTGGTGCGCGCGCGCACCGGGGTTGCGCCGTGGTTTCATCTCAGTTTCGCAGCCTCCCTTCCGCGGTCCGCATCAGCTCTGGCTCTCGCCGCTGGCACAGAGGTGTGTCGTTTTATCCGCGTTTCTGTCGCCGTGCCGCGTCATCGACACCCTGTTTCGTCGATAATCCATCGCCAGACCACTGCACGGACGTTTCTACGCGGTCGGCGCAACCCTCTGCGAGGTGTCCGCTTCGTCGGAAACGGAGAGGAAAATCTCGGAGGAGATCGCGAGACAAGTGGGAACACCGTCGTCCTCGACGTGAAACTATCGCGCGCGTATCTCATCTCCGTCGCTATCCTTCTTCCTTCTCTTTCTCTTCCTTTCTTTCTCTTTCTCTCAATCTTTTCATTTCTCTCTTTCTTTCTCTCTCTCTCAGTCCCTCTCGATCGGAGTATGTTAACGTGCGACAGATGATCCACCGACAATTGGCAGGACAATGGTGTGCGATGCGGAGCCTCCGACGCGTGTAACTTGGTAAGAATGCATTGGTTATTGCGTCGCAGCGTTTACCGTTACGGATACGGAGCCGTCGACGTCGGTCCGTCGGAGATGGAGGATTTTTCAGCGGACCGGTCTCCCTGTCAATTATCCTCCGCGCTGGCAAATGGAACGTCGCCCGCCGGGGAACACCTTTGTCGATTGTTCTCCCTCGGGGGGGGGAACAGCGTAATTCCCGTGTCCGGGCCGCGGCGGCCGAGTTCGGCAAAGCACCCTTTGACCGGCCTTGGTCCCGTCATTACGCGTAATGTAACTTAATCGCCGGGAAATCGGACGCTTTGAAGGTCCGGCGGGACGGGCCTCGTCCGTAAGCGGAACGCTCGCCAAGACGCGCTCGAGGGGGCCGGGAGGGTGGGCCTGGGTTGAGCGGCGACGCGTCGCCGTAACGTATTGCACATGCAAATTGCGTCAAACTTGCACGCGAAATGATTTCACGAGTTTCGAACGAGTTTCCTCGGTGTCCCGGGAAAAGCTGCTTTGCTATTCAACGGGCGGTTCTTTTTCTCGTCGGGGAAACTTTCTTTGTGCTCCCTGTTGCCGGCGCCCGGCCGCGGATGCATCCGGCCGCGTACAACGATTAATTTCTCGGCACCGTCGGCCTCTCCCTTCGCCCCCCCCCCCCCCCCCCCCCCCCTCAACCCTCTCGGCCCGTCGACGGACCGCCAGCCATCGGAATCATTCGGGTAGAATGTACTTTTGATAAAGGAGGCTGGCCTCCACTCGCGCGGGTCGTTTATAACGGCCGGTGGACGCGATGGAAACACGTACGAACCGTGTTTCCTCTTTTTTCCACCGGGCCGCGGTCATTTATTAAACGGACGCCGATATTGACGCGGTTGATTTATAGCCACCGGCCCTTCGCGAACTCTTGTAGCTTCGATCCGACCCGTCGGACCCTGTGCGACCGATCCTCTCTCGTCCGGCCTGTGGATCTCCCTCGGGAAAGCCGTCGGGGGCAGACTGACGGGTCCTAATCCGCGCGAGATCCGAATAATCCGCCGGCGACGGCCAGTTGTTCCTATAAAAACCAGCCCCGTGACGTTGTCCGGCACGGTGCTGATGCCAGCGCTCCCCGGGACGTCGACGGACCGTCCTCTCTCTCTCTCTCTCTCGCGATAACGTCGTCTTTTGGTACGCGAAGTCGCGAGAACGCGTCTCGCGACGAAAGCGGTTCCGACCGATCGCCGGAGAAATTCTGACGGATTAAGAATGATGGGACGTTCGGAGAATAGGGAGGACGCGGAGAATAACGCTGGCTGGAAATATTAAACGGGGCTGCGGTATTAATAATAATAAATGGATTCCATCGCATTAGCCGGCGCGCAGAGTGCTTCGAGCGACGATAGTTCGAAGAAAGGAACAGGCCACCGGAAGAAACCACGGCGGTTAATGAAAGGACTGGAGGATTGCGATCAAAGAGGGAGAAACTGTTAAGAATATTAGACGAGCGAGCGTCGTAGCGGGAGGACGTAGAGGGATCTTTGGACGAGCGCCGGACGGAGGATTTCCGTAAAATCCGAGGAAACAGCTGTCGAAAGTCCGGCAGTTGCTCGCGGCGAAATCCAGCCCCGGATCGGTCGCAGGGGTGGGCACGGTTCTCCTGACCGAAGTTAACAAGGTATCGCCGGGCCGATCGTTTCCGAGACAACCGTATTTTCTGGCTAATTGAGCCGGGGCAAAGCGAATCTCCATTAAACGATGCATCGACGGACGTCCACTCGTTTCAAATAATCAGCAGTCCCGGGCTGATTGTCGACCGGCCGCCCCCGCGTCGCACCGCCGGCCCGCGCTCGCAATTACTAGATGGCCGATGGGGGAGACAATCGAATCCGCGTGCAGCTCGCCGCCGGCGTCGGCGTCTACGTCGACGTTGTCGTCGACACGCGAGGCGGGCTGCACGCGGAAATAGGGCGACGGGCGGCGAGGCGAAGGCGCGCAACTTAATAAGCGAATAATTTGTCCGCTTCTGTGCCGGGCCCCGTCGAACTCGATGCGAACTCGACGCGAATTCTGCGCGAACTCGCGCGGCGAACTCCCGGTGGCGAACTCCCTTGGCAGGCAGACGAGCGAGAGCATTCGCTCGAGTCAGCGCCGAAATAGACGGCGGAGAACGCATCGGGCCGCGCGGCTCTCCTTTGACGAATTACCGTGGCCCGCGCGCGGCCGGTTAACTTGATTTCTCTTCCGAGGAAAAGTCCGCGTTTTGCGGCCCAGGCCAGCCCCGCGTTCCGCAGCTTCAGCTCCGCGCATCGCTTAATGACTCGCTCGTACCTCCTCGTTCTTCTTTTTACCCTCTCTCTCTCTCTCTCTCTCTTTTTTTTGCGCCTCCTTTTTTTAATTGCTTCAGCATTTTCACCGTGTTCCGGCTCGCCCGGCTTCGGCCACGGCCTCTCGTCCGACGATTCAGCGGACCGCGGCTTTTTAGACCCGATCCCGGAGCGAAACTGCTCCGCGTACACCCCCCCTGGCCACGCTCGTCGACAATGCGTCTACGCGCGATCCTTTCAAATTTCAATCCCCGGTTGCCAATGCGCTGACAAAATCGCTGGGCCATCGAGGCGATACCCGACGCGGAAACGCCAAGAGGGAACGCGCCGAATTGTTCCGCGGAATTCTCAGTCACCGCGCGTTTTGGGAACAATGGACGAATATGGAAAGCAGACGATAGAAGTTTTTTTGGGCGGTGTGTCGCGGAGATCGGATATACATTAGCGGTGCACACGCACTGTAGAGGATTCGCGCGCGGAGAGGAAGCGGCGGGTCGTGAACAGACGCGCCACTCGGCTGCATTGAATGCATCGGCGTGTTTGGCGGATTTTCGTGCTCGATTTTCCGAAAACTGAGGCCCCGGTGAACAAATTTTGTTGCACACTTGTTTATTTACGCCCGGGAAATTGGTTGGACTTTCAGTCGCAGGCTCCTCGGTGCTTCACGCTGAAACGAGCCTCGCACCCTCTTTCTCTCTCTCTCTCTCTCTCTCTCTCTCTCTCGCGCGCGCTCTATCCCTCGCTTTCGAGGGTCGATACAGTGCGCGGGTTTATGAAAATAGTTGCAGTATATTTTTCGTCGAGGTATCCGTCTGCGCCGTTTCCGGTACGGTTTCGGCGGTGCCCAGACCAGCCGAGCACCCGGTATAATTACACGTAGCGGTGTGACACACACGGGGTCTCTCGCTCCGCGACGGAGCACGGTAAACAGTCTGATCGATTGATCGGTGTCCGTGCGGCGACGACGACGCGTCCGCTTTTATTTATAACGCTGACCCGTGGAAAGTTAGAAAACCGGTCGCTCGCGGCACTCGTGCCAATATCCCCGGGTCTAATGACTCTTCGAAATGAAATTTTCCGGCGGGGCACGGGCGTTTATCTTTGTCCGGCGCGCGGGAGGGGGGAGGGGGGGGGGGGGGGGGGGGTGGGGGGATCGAACGCGCCACCCCGATCGGCGGCTGCTACGGGTTGCAAACGACCGCGCCGTAAATTTTCCCGGCGCCGATCCTCGTCGTCGTCGTCTCGATTCACTAACGGATCGAGCTTCGACGTGGGGCGGGGGAGGGGGGGGGGGGGGGGGATCTCGATAAATGTTCGCATGTTAATGGCAGTCGGCGCGGCGAGCCGCGGCTGCTCGACGGGTGCTCGGCGCACGCGTCGCGATTACCTTTGAATATTTCAGCCGTTCATTTGCCGGCCGGAATGGCTGACCCGGATAGCGACGCGCGGCGAATCGGCCGCCGATTTTTTTCGGCGACGATTCCGGCTGCGGTTGAAGCCGGGATAAGACGGCGATTCGAATAGGGGTGCCGTTATTGCGGGACGACCGTGGCCGTGTCTTTAGCTCGCATTTCTATATTCTATTATCTGAGCATTGTATTGTTTAGGTACGTTATCATCTCGCAGAAAATTTGTATGGAATATTTAGGTAATAAAATGTCTCGGTAAGAGGACATTCGAAAAGCAGACGTTCAGATAAGAACTTGAGAAGAAAGATATAATAATATATCTCAAGATATAATTAACCACTTAGCTGCGTAGATATATTTAGAAGATAAATTTTGTTACACGTTTTATCGGTCATACTGTATATAATCTTTTTGAGAATTGTTCTATAATTACGCTAAAGTGTGTGAAATTTACTAATATATTACCATAAGCATTTTGACTTAAATTGTAAGAGAAGTATATATATATATATTATAAGCTGTAAAATTGCCATTTCCACATGACGTGTGTATACACGTCCCACGCAGCTAAAAGGTTAAGATTCCGAATTCCCCTCGACAGCCGAAATTGCGGCGCGTTTGACGGCAACTACATTGAGAAAAGGTGTACAAAGCTGGCCGCATAGCTCGCGGTAGAATAGATCCTTGTAATAGGTCAGGGTTAGTTGTCCGTCGCGGTAATACAACAAAATGGAACAACCGCGGCGCCAATAATAATAATGGGTTTGCGCGTCGCGGGCGTCTGCTCGTATTGTGGCCGCACAATACGCGAAACTGTTCCCGTGGAATTTCGCCGGCAGCCACGGAGCGGAGAATAACGAGCTTTGTCCCTGTGTCCCGCGTACCTGCCGTCTTTTCCCGTCGGCCGCGTGCTTCCGCCGGGCTTTGCCTAGCTCGTCGCCCCCTGATGACGCGTTTCATAAATTATTTAAATCAATCGCGATCCCGCCGGCGCCGGCCGCTCGCTTGCGGATTAATCCGCGCGGAACCTTCATTACTCTGGATGTATCTCGGAGGAGGGTTGCGGCGCGAGGCTGGTCGATAATCCTTATCATCCCGGCGGCGATCGTCCGCGTGATTGTTTGGTCGTGTTCCTGCGAGGCGTAAACAGACGTCGGTCGAGAGATTATCGCGCCGCGTTTGGAAAGTTCGAGTCGTTGGTAGGCGAGGAGGAAACAAGATCGGAGGGGCGGCCTCCTTGACCCGCACTTCCTCTCTCTCTCTCTCGCTCTTTGTTATCGCCGGCAGAGCTCGCAGCGCGAAACCCGAGAAACGTTTAGAGGATTCGACGTACCCCAGCGCGCGCGCCTTCGCGGATCGAGGGCTCTGCGGAAAGACGAGTCCCTCCGCGCGGAGAGAACGTCCGCGGAGACGGTTCACGGAAAAACGAGGGTCTTTGATGTGCAGAGAGCATCTGTTGGATCGTCACCCAGCGCAGTCAGCAGTTTGACTTAACTGGAACGAGCGGCGCCGAGTGGCCCTTGACCCCTTCTAACCACTTTCTCGTTGTACGATCATCCCCGAGTGGTCGTCTCGTGTTTAACGTTCTCTCGTCTTACGTTTCTTCCAGGCCCCTCGCGATCTCCGCGATCTCCGCGTCTCGAGCACCCCGATCCTTTTATTTAGAGTACGGCTCTACGCGCTCTTGAATTTTCACGACGGGTTTCGGCGAGTAAGATCGACGGATCTTAGTCACGATTCCACCGGAGTGCAACGAGCTCCGCGTCTTCCAGAAGCCCCGCGACGTCTCTCTCTCTCTCTCTCTCTCTCTGGAATCGTCCCCGGACGTCGTAGTTTTCTTGCTCCCGATATCAACGAAGTCGGAACAATGGCTTCGCCCGACGCGAAGAGCCCCGTCTCGGTCAGTGAATCTTTTCAGACTTCAAGCCGGGGGACCGGCTGTCTAGCTCGCTACGGATTCCACGGTGCAATTTATGCCTCGGCTGATCGACAGACGGCGCGTGACCGAACTGCGAAACGACCCGCGCCGGGGGTGAAATAGGGGGTTGCGCGCGGACGCGGGCTAAGACACCCGGTATACCGGTCATGTTTTAATACGAGCGTATAAAAGGTGCGCGATAAACCGTGCGAGAATTTACGGGTGGCGGGCTGATTTATTTCGCACGGCGTGTTTAATGGTGTCTGGGCCAAGAGAGAGAGAGAGAGAGAGAGAGAGAAAAATGTAGTTGGTGGAAATCTCGGCGAGGCCGCCGGAGACGGGCCCGGCCCGATACACACCGGAAAGGCATCCCGTAATTAACCGGCTCCGAGTAATTAATGAAAACTTCGCCGGGGATAGTGGGAAGTCTTGAACTTCTCCGGGAGATCGAAGGTTCGCCGGAAAATATAACGTAACTGGAAATAGACTGGCGCGTCGTAGCGAATCGCCCCTGATCTCGGGGTCGCGTTATTAATTTAATTAATACATTTTTTCCGTCTCCTTCTTCTTCTCTGCGTCTCTTTGCCCCATCTCTCTCTCTCTCTCTCTCTCTCTCTTTCACTAGCACTCGCGCACGCTTGCCTTCCAGCTCGTCATTTGCCGGCGCAATAAAACTGCTCGTTTGGATTCATTTAATTCCCCTCGACTTGTTCCTCGCGTAATCCTTTGAGTTTCACCGTCGTATTAAATCCCGCGAAAGTAATACGAGTTCACAGCTTCCGCTGAATACCGTGCCGCTATGTTTTTAACGGACGGTCGGAGCGTCCGCGCGGAGCGCATCGCGTTCCCATTAGGAACGCGGCCGCGCCGGTGTCCAAAGTCTTGACCAAGACGCGGGACGTCCGCGATGCGGCGCGTGCACTTTGCGGGCTGCGTGCACGTCCGACAAACTCCCGGGCTTGTCTGGCAACCGGTACACGTGTTACTCGTTGTGTCCGACACTCTATTCCAAGGCGTTCGCCTCGCGCCGGATCCCTGATTATACACCGTCCGATTATCCCGGCTCCCAAGCCAGTTCCGACATCCCCGTAGCCCACCGCAGAATATCTTCGCCGGGCGGCACGAATCCACGTGAACTGATTGCCGCAGAATCCTTCGCGAGACGTCGGCGTGGTTTAACGAACCGCCCATTCGTCGAACGCCGCCAGGTTAGAAAGACGCTCGTTCGCCGGCCGGGCGTTTCAATTTGCCGGGCGGCGGAGGTCGGCTCTCTCTCTCACTCTCTCACTCTCTACCTCGTTCCACGACGGATTCCGGCAGTCGATAATTGTCGCGATTACATCTCACGAGCTCGGTACACGAAATTAATCGAAACTAATTCCTGACCGAGCGTATATCCCCGATCGCCTTCGCCGCGCGCCGCATCGAATTCGACCAATTAGACTCGGTTTCCTACCGATAACCGTAATTCGATGTGCCCGCGGATCTCGCTCGGATCCACTTAATAGGGCTTAGCTCGAGCGACGAAACTTGTTTAGCCCCGGCGACCCGACTGCTCGCGACACAAACCGTGGATCAACCGCGACGTTTGACGAGCCTCCTTACCCCGAACTTCCGGTAAACGGGTTATCCGGGAGACGCCGGCCGGGAGTCCCGCGGAAAACGACGTCGATAATTCCCGAAGAATCGAGCTACAAATTGACCGACCGGGGAGGACGGGGGAGTGGGGCGGCCGAGAACTCGCGCGGAGGGGACGAAGAAAACAGGCGACGGCAAACATCCAGGTTTTTGCTGCGCAAGCGCGCAAGCGTTATTTCTCCCCCAATTCCGAGGTACACGGAGAATACGCGAGGGAAAAGGGTGATTGGCAACACGGTTACGAGGCACGACACGTTTGCAACTTCGGGCGAACCCTCGGGCTACCCCCGGATCGAACACTTCGGGCGACGGAGTTCCGCCACCTTGGGTTTAAAAGAGGCCTCGCAGGCCTCGCGCGCGACCCACTGCCGCCCGCCCGCCTCTTCTTCTCCCTATTTAATTGCGGATACCATCTCGCGATCCTTGGAATTAATTGAGACACCTTGGGCGCTGCTCGAGTTGCGAAACTTCCGATGGAATTCCAGTGTAGTCTCGGCGGGCGCCCCGTGATCGATACCGGAATCGCGTGCGCGTTTCGACTCGCAATCGCGGCTCGAAATTTTATCTCTCTTTCTCCACACACACACACACACACACACCCTTTCTTGCCCCGTTCTCTTTGTTTATCCGGTGCTTTCCGACATCGGGAAAATATAGAGGCGCCGAGGGAAATGGGGAAACTGTGCGTTCTCGCAGACGCTAGAGGAGTCCCGAAATCTCATTTGGCCGCGAGGAAGCGCTATTCGATACCCGCGACGCCTTCTCTTCTCGTTCTCCGCGTCTACTTCCGCTCCTCCCTTCCCCCCCCCCTTTCCGGCACTTTTCGCGCGCCACGATATCACCCCCGCGTCTCCCGCCGCCGACCTCCCCCTCCCCCTCCTCCCCCCTCCTCCTCCGGTCGATCGAACTCGCATCGTTCCCGGCCTTCGAAACGTTTATTCCCGGTCCGGGAGGCGAAGGCCGCGGCGTCGTTCTGTTGCCGCGTTCCTAACACGGTATTCTGCGGCCGATCCAGCCAGCTCGCGTGGGACGACGGCTTTTCAGGTCGCGTTCTGCCGGTCCGATGGTATGTCAGTTTGATTTAGCGCGCCGCAGGCGAGAGAGAGCTCTATTCCCGTTCGAATATTTTCGCGCGGGGGCTTAATCGGGCCCCGTTCCACCGTTATTTACCCCGGAGCATTCGTTTCAGAACTCCATCGAGTTCTATCGCGCTCTCTCTCGTTCCTCGAACGCCGAACCGCATTCCCCGTTTACCAAACGTGTTCGGAAACTCGCGTGGCGGCGGCGGCCGCGGCCGCGGCGGGCGCATGCCGACGAAATTTACACGTGAATCGATTAAAGCACGCGGCACGGAGGAGCGAAACAATTTTGACGACTCGATCGGCAATCAAAGTGCCGAGGGAGCCGCGCGTCGGCCGGCAAACGCAATAATGGAAATTGGAAGACGAGCGGGGCACACTACCCGCCCGCGCCAACCCCTCCGATAACATAAATTTCCAGGCCGGCAAACAGTTCGTTTGCCTTTTGACCGAGCTGATGCCGCGCGAATCGAGAGCACCGACTCTCTCCCGACAGGATTCTGCGCCACGGGCTACGCGGCCCGGCGAAACGTTCCGCCCGCGATATTGCGCTCCGCCGGAGCGTTTTCCAGCGGCGCGAACGCCGGTTCCGCCGATGCCCCCGTGAACGCGGAAAAATAAAGGACGGGCGCGCGCGCTATCGAGAGACAAATTCAAGCGGAGAGAGAGAGAGAGAGCCGGCTCGCTCGTACAAAGTTCCCGTGCTCGCGGAACGAGGCTCCGCGAGTGGTCGCTCGCTGCGTCCGAGCGTTTCCTGCGGAAGTTTCCGCCTTTTAACTCGGAACAGGGCCCGGGAGCCGCTGGCTTTTGCGGCGGCAGGATGCTCTCGCCGGGGGCTATTAATTATTGGAAACTCGAAAGTCTGGCCACCCGGACCGGACTTGCTCGTTTTTCCGTGGAAAAGCCTCGGTATCCTCCCGTCTTTCGGTCCCGCTCGATATTCGGAGCATAAAGCTCTGTAATTTCCGGCGCCGCGCCGCTCCGTCATGCCGAATGGATTTGCATCGGCGGAATGCACAATGGAAACACGAACCGGCGCAACAAAGCACGCGATAACACCGGGAATCGTAATTGCGATAGGAGACGGCGGTCTATCGAGATAGACGCTCACCTGCTCGCCACCGCTCGACTCGACTCGGCTTGGCTGCTCCGCTGCTCGCCGGCCATTGTTGTCGCCGCCGCCGCCGCCGCCGCCGCGCGACCGGTTCGTGTGTGCCGATCGGCGAACTATTACGTAAATGAGGCCCTGTTAGCCGTGAGAACCCGCAAATTAGTTGCTCGCAAATTGCCTCCATCTTCGGGCCAGCGTTTTCGATGGCGAGCGAGAGGACCGTCGATCTCGCTCCTTCTCTCCATCGCTTTCGTTCTCTCTCTCTCTCGGTCTCCGTTTCTCTCGCACTCGGGGTTTCCGCGTCATTTACCCCAACGAAAAGGAATGGCGCGCGGAAGCTCGCTGCGAGCCGAAGCTAATACTCGTAGCTAGACCGAGAGAGCCCCTTTGTTCCCGCCGGTGACTCTCCCGATCCGCCTGGATCCCGGATTTCTCTCGGGCGTCGACATTCTTCTCGGTTAATACCGGCCGGGGGAGCGTCATTCAGCTGGTAGACACGCCCGGCGCATCGTCTTTCCGGATTTACATGTTGCGGGCGAAGTGCATCAGCCCGGCGACGCGACGCGCCGCGGCCTCGCAAATTCGCAAGCCCGCCGGAGCGATTTATCAAGCGGGCTCGTGCGACGAGTCGCACGGACCAGCTTCCTTTCGCCGAAATTTCGGTTTCGCGCCGCTGCGACGGCTGCCCCTCTTCGCTATCAACGCTCGGACGTGTTATATTTCGAGTAGTTTTAGCGTTCAAAATATCCATCTCGATGTTTTTGGAAAACAGTCTTACATTAAAACAATTGATTACAATACCTTTGTACGGTTAAACAACTGCAACTCATTTGAACATTTCATTGGGGCAGGGACGACCTCAAATTATAAATTTAAGAACATGTTTTTGCTAAATAGCTGAATATATTGACGAATTTCTTTATATTACTTATATTTAATTTAACTTGTATAATCCAATTAAAATTTACTAATCTAATCAGTATAATTAAATTACAATTATTTTCAATATTTTTGTATAAAAACTTGTATTGATCAATTAAATCATTTAATTCAAAATTCAATCGAACTATTAAATTTTTATTAAAGTAAATGAAATTTCATAACTAACCATTTATAAACCACAACCTTAATTCTAACCGCGTTCGAAATAAACGGCTGAATCGAGCGAACGATTTAATTATTTCCGGACCGAATTTATCCAGCCACCACCCCGAGTGGGTTGACACGTGAAACGGGTCCGGGTCCCGCAGCCCCCCCCCCCCCCTCACTCCGCGATTTATTTCGCAGGCGGGTTAAAAAATTCGGGATCGCTACAAGCGCCGGCTGATTAAATAACAAATGGCGGCGGGCCGGCCGCTTTTGTTGCGGCCGAGCCCCCGACGAAAATTCCCGTTCGCAAAGGGCACAATGAATCCGTCGAGTTTGTAATTAGCGCCATTAAGCCCCCGAAAGGATCGTGTAATTGAATTGGTCATTGATTACTTGAAGCGCGGGTCCGCGAGCGCGTTGCTCTCTCTCTCTCTCCCTCTCTCTGTCTCTCACCGGCGGTCGATCAGAAATCCGTGGATTAATTAATGCCGTTTGTTGTCCGAGAAATGGGAGCCGAGCACGGGGAGAGAACGCGACCGCGTATCCGTCGTCCTTTTCCGCGTTCTTTTCCCGCGGCCATGCGAATCCGTTTTTCCGCCGCGGAAATGGAATATCAACGGGTGGCGACGAACGAAACAGCGTGGTCGACGATCGGGGTCGCGGTGTTCCCCCGAAGGTGAAGGTGGCCCCGGCAAAAGTTAATTATAAAGTCGGCCGCTGGCTACCGGTATCGAGCATCAAAGTGAAAAACGCGACCGGGATCTTGCCCGGGCGGAATTTATTCAACGGGCAAATTAATTAACAGTTTAACGAACTAATAGCTGCGAGAGAAAGAGCGAGAAAGGTGGAGAAAGAGAGAGAGAGGGAGAGGGAGAGAGGGAGAGAGAGAGAGGGGTGGAAGGAGAAAGAAGGAGTCGCCGACCCCGAAAGTTCGCGCTTCAGCCCGCGTGGGGGGGTCGATAGCCATTTTTGACCGGCGCTGGAACAAACTGCCGGTTGCCACGGCGGCGCCGCGCCGGTTTAACGAACCTAACGGAATTAATGCCGTGAAAGTTTCTTATTAGCGCCGCAGATGCGGCGATCCGCGCGCGTCTAGCGGCCGCGGCGCCGGCAGCCGGTTACCAACTCGAAAGGCCGAACCGCCGGCCGAGTTCGATTATGCAAATCGGGGGAAGCGGCGCGCGGCCAGAATCACGGCGAGTTACGCAAGGCTCGGCCGCCGCCGCCGCCGCCGGGACCATAACAGTCGCGGCAACGCGAAAGAATCAGCTCCCCGGGAAGCGGACTTTTCATCCGCTTACGTCCTTCGCCGGCCCGGCCGCCGGTTTAAGCTGATATTCCCGCGAAGATGCATGACGTACCGCCCCTCGCCCCCACTCTCCACCCCGGGCGGGTAACACAGCCAGCTCGGGGAATGTAAATTTTCATTAAAATCTCGGTTCACGAGCACACCCATCCACGTTCCGGCGGTCCCGCGATCCTCCCGCTGATTGCGAGCTAGGCGCTGCTCTCTTGATTACACGGCCAGACCAGCCGGAATCTTTGTCACCCACGTTTGCCGATCAAACATTTTCTTTATCAATCCGCGGATTATCGCTTCGACTTCGTTGATGGGGTTGGAAAGCTTCCGTACGAGCCCTTGACTCCGGCATCGGCGTCGGCCATCGTCGACATATGTCCGATAGAGTTCTCAAAACGTACGAAATTGTACGATTAAAATTTATATACATATAAAGATAAGGTTAGGTTGGAATGATCAGCAAAATCGTTTACACATAAAAGTCTGTTAAAAGTGTTTTATGTGTCACAGGAGCGATTTTCATTTTAACCCCTTGTATTATAATAACGAGTCAGACTCGTGACACAGATTTTATGCAATATCTACTAAATATGAGCAGGATGAATTTCTTTTACATCGAAATGAAAATTAATTCTTCTGTCATCAAAGTCTAGAAACGAAGAGTACATAAAGACGATAAAATAAACAAAGATTGTCTGGTCCTATTAGGCAAATTATTAAGTACGAATAAGTGCCAATTGTCACAGCATGAAAGGAGCGATAATGCAAAGGGTTAATTATAAATCACAGTGAACGTGTAAGCTGTAGCTTCGATTTTCTATTAAGAGTTAAAACGTGTCCGAGTGCAAAGGGTTAATATTGACTAAATATATGAGTGACCCGTGTCCGATAACCTCATGAAGCGTCATCGGCTAGGATTTCCAGTTCCCAGAACTAAAGGGTGTCCCAAAATTCACGCAAGAAGTAATTTTGATAGAAAACACAGATTTATAATCAAAAATTGTAAATTTTTTATTGATTTATACAGTATTTTGTGTAGTGCTCCATCTTTAATAACCCTGAACTGTCAGCTGTCGTTCTGTATTTTTTTTTTGGTTGGCAACACTTTACCGCACAAATGGAGCAAAATTCAAATCTTGCGTGAATTTTGGGACACCCTTTAGCTCCTCGCCGAAGCCTAGTTTTTCTAGAGCTCTCGCGAATCTCTGGAGAGGGAGAGAGATCCATGGTCGACGAGAATTGGCTCGAAGGTCCATATCGCGCGAAAGAAAGTCCGCAGAAAAGATGAAGAAGAAGAAGAAGAAGAAAAATGGGAAGAGGGGGGACGAGCAGGATGAAGGAGGTCGCAACGGAGCACAGGTGTCGCGTAATCACCGTTACACCGTCGTTCTTACGTCGAATCGATGAGGTGGCACCGCCGGGGGTCTAATAAATTATAACCGGGAGCAGGCTGGTGGCGTTCCAGGCTCAGGAATTCCGCTCGCGACAAAAGAAGAGGCTTCCAACCCCTCCCCCCGCGCTCTCCTCGAAAACTCGTCGAATCGCTTTACAATCCGATTAATAATTTCGCCGTTGCGCGCCGGTTTCGGTGCTCGCCCCGTCCCGCGATTCATTATGTCACGTTAGGCCGCGGGAGGGGCGTGGGAGGGGGGCCCGGAGCGGATGCATCCCGCGCGACAACCGCGACGAACGAGCCCCCCTCCCCCCTCCCCCCCGGCTTTCTCGCAGGAGTGTCCTCGACGCGGCCGCGGTCGCAGTTGCAAAATTTCAATGCGCTCCGCCAATTAATGCGGGGCCGTGTTCGAACTGCTCGATGGCTCGTGTTAATGGCGTCTCGGTGCCGGCCCGCCGAGCACCAATTATCGATACTAAAGGTCGAATTAAAACCCGCGTGTCCTAGCTAACAGGGCGCTCGAGAGCACCGCGCCGCGCGCTTACGAACTTTCCTCCATCGGCCGGAAACCTTTTCCGGGCCGCGCGCCGTTCGCTTCGTACACGCCGTTTAGATTCACCTTCCGACCGTGCACCTTTTGTTTCCCCCGGGGTTCACCCGCGGAGAAAGCCCCCGCGTAATAGATATTTTAAACCCGGCCCTCGCAATTAGGTTGCCGGAGTTCCGCGCGTATGGAATTCCGGTCGGTGACCGCACAGCGGGGTCGTTACGCGCGAACGTAAAATACATTTACTGTCTTAGAATGCAATGTCGATATGTGTTTTATATTGTGTTGATATGTGTTGTAGTAACCAACAGTGAGTGCTTCGATAAAACACTGTACGCGACACTCGCGAGACGACGGCTCGAATCGTGATTTTTATTTTATAGAATTCGAGACAAAAGTTGTGAGAAACAAAGCAAAGTGTTGCCTTTGTAATAGTCTTTAGTGCATAGAATTTTTACATAGTCGAGCAGCGTAGTTAACATTACATAATCTTGAGCATAGTTGAGACAAAAGTCGTGTGAAAAAATTAGAAGAAGCTATTGCAGTCTTCATTGCAACCATTGCATTCACGATTAAAAAATAAAATAAAATGCAATTCAGTTAAGTATAATTGAAAAACTACATTAGCTTTCACTTATTATTATATTAACACATTAAAGGCGGGGGATCTTGACTCGATTTTCGTCCTAGAGCGGGCGCTATTTTGTGTAATCATTAAAAATGTAGTCTTACAAAAGTTTATTTAAACTCTTAAAACTACGAGAAATATTAAAAAGGAACTAAAAGCTAATAAATCGTATTACTACGATTCCCGTCTTTAAGCTACGGTCGAGATCAATCGTAGTACTACGACTCCCGCCTTTAACCCTTTAGATACGGCAGGATTTTGCGCAAATAAAGTTTTTCGTAACTAAATTACGATTTTCTCTTAATATATATTTTTTCCGGATATCTATATATAGTACTAATAACATATATTCCT
This sequence comes from Augochlora pura, assembly GCF_028453695.1. NCBI lineage: Eukaryota > Metazoa > Arthropoda > Insecta > Hymenoptera > Halictidae > Augochlora > Augochlora pura. Next base: position 15,384,979 of record NC_135774.1, on the reverse strand, counting down.
TTCTTAATATATTGTATACACACACTTTCACTTTAATTGTTTGCTTTAATAAATAATAAAACAATCGAGTGAAGCACGAGCCATTCGCGAAAGCCACTATAGTGGCGCGTAGTATCTAAAAGGTTAATGTGTTAATATTTTATTTAAATGATTTTTACCGCGTTTGATACGCAATGGCCTTATTGCGCGACGACGTTTAAGCCGAAATCTGGCGTCGTCGATCGAGCTTGCCCAGTTTTCCGCACGCGGCGATACATCTTCGACCGACTAGGTTCGCGAACGAGTTTTCCGTTCGAGGATTTATCGCGGTCATTGCATCGAGTCTGAATCTGCGATCATACGAATGTACGGGAAAGAGGAGCGCGGCCGGGAGAACGGTGGACGCGTGTGGGTCAAGGAGCAGATTGCAGGCTCGCGGTCGCAGGTTCGAAACTCACGCTTATGAACAATTACCGGCGGGGGGGAGGGGTGGGCCTCGGAAAACTGTTAGCCGAGTACAATGCCGCGCTAACTATCGAGCAAGTTTAATTATCGAGGTGGGTCCGTCGGTGGGCGTCGCGCGAGGCTCCCTCCCGGCCGGTCTCGGGCTGGCATGAACGGCGGCGCGCTCTATCTCGAAATTGGCCGACCGTGGCGGCGCGCCTCGAATCCGAGAGCTGGATCTATTGCGAATCAGTGTCGCCTTCATGGAGGACGGATGGCCCATGGAAATCGGGGGATCAATCCGTGGGCCGGGCGTCGATCAGAGCCTCGTTCCGCGATAGCCCGGCCGTGCTTGCGGCCATTTAGATCGAGGCCGGCCGAGCGAAGGACTAGAAACGCTCCGGGGAACTGCGACCAGGCCGCTAGACAAAGGGGGCGAGAGCGAGCGAGGGTCGATGCGCCGGTGTTTGGCTCGTAAATCCCCCGTATCCGTAAGCTTTTAGAGGCCATTGCTCAAAACAGGCACCGGCCGATGGTGTAATCCTTCAGTTTCTGGACAAATGAATATGAGAACCGCCGCTCGCGCCGCGCGAATCGCCTCTATAAACCGTTCCGTGATTATAACTACGGGCTGCGGCGCGTTCGTCGGGTTCGATATGCACTCGCGAACCCGAGTCTATTTCAATAACCAAGTTTCGTTTCGTAGGCCTCGATTACCATTCGAAAGCAATAATGTCTCAATGATTGTACGGAAAATGTATTCATTCCGGGGCCGATATTGGTACTTTCGGACTTCGAGGAAGGTGCTTAACCCCTTGCGCTGTAACAATCGGCTAGACCCGGGGTCGCGATTTCATGGAAAATCTATCAAATATGAATATTGTTAACTTTTTTAATTCCGAAATAAAATTTTATAAACCGAAATAAATAAAAACCAATAGTCCGAAAATTAGAAAAATTATTAAGAACGAAGTGCCTATCAATACAGCGTGAAAGGAATCGTGGTGCAAAGGGTTAAAAGGGGGCTCTCGAATGGGTTAGAGTTATAGTACATATCTAATATCAAAAAATCCTAATAGGGGATTAAAATAGGGCTTTAAAATGCGCCTCTATTTTGCAGATATTCTGATTCAAAGTTCTCGCATATCTCGAGAACAATAGCTTCCCGGAAAATTGTTAAAACTTCAAAAAAAGAATAAACTCTGTTACAGAACATTTCGCCCGGAAATGTGCAGTTCCCCAGATTTTCAGATTTAAAGTTTCCAACGTCCTGTGTATGTCTGCACGGTTGCATAGAAACTTTAACTAAAAAACTCTCGAAAACGAAGGCGCATTTTTAAAAAAACCCTGTCAGAGTTTTTTAACATCAGATATGCCCTGTAACTTTAATCCATTCTCCACGATGAGAGTCCCTTTACTGAAAATGCTTCATCACCTTAACCAAACGCAATTTTTGAAAACAATTTATTGGTCGTCGTCTAGCAAACAGAAAAAAATTACTAATTCCGAATAGGAGTGAAGTCCCCGAGTTCTCCAACAGGTGTTGAAATAATTTCGCTAGTACCTGGTACTTGATCCCACTTCTAAATCGAGCCGCGGACCCTCGATGGAGTCGATTATCCCGTCCTCGTCGCGACGATGGACGACGAGTCGCGGGAATTTCGAGGGATCCCTCGCTTTCCAAACAAATGGATTTAATACCGGCGTTGCCGTCGTTCCCACGGATCGTTCCGAGATTATTTCTTCGCACGTCCTAGATTTGTCGAGCCGGTGGACACCACGGTAACCCCGTTCACCCTGTTACCGGGAACTCGAGAACGGCGTAGACGGCGGCTTTTCACGGGAAAGCGAGGCGAGGCGTCGGAGCGGGGTGGTGTTGGTCGGCCGACGAGCGGCGTTAAATGGCCTTGAAAAAAGATTTCTCGGGGGCACGGGCGCACTTAGGACCGGTAACGACCGTGAAGCCTCGAGGAGAGCGTCCGCGGCCGTCGGTGGAGTGGGGGAGGGGGGGATGCCGGCAATCGCGCTTGATTCCGTCGGTTAACGTTCCCGCGGCTGCGACGAAAGTAATCTTGGTTGTCGGCCGGGCGAATTCCCCGGCAGGAAATGAAATTACACGGCCGATGCGGAAAACACCGATATCTCCTTTCTTTTCTGTTGCAGAAGCGGCCCGCTCTCCGGGGAGGCGAGAATGAGCGACAACGGGGTTCGCCGCTAACGAACACCGCCAGGATCGTTTTCTGCGCCGGTGAAATTGAACCGGGCGAGAGCAGACGAGAACGGGGAGAAGAGGCTCGCGTGGCCGAAGGGTGGAGGGGCTGGTAACACGGACGAGGGAATAGAACGAGATTTTCCCGGCCGCTGGAATTTCTTCGGCCGCCTTTAATCCGTTCGGGACACGGGATCGGTTCCGAATCGGCTCCGACCTCGGGTAACCCCGGCGCCGGGAAAGGGTCGCGAGGTACGCCGACGACCGCACGGTCCGATAATAAAGCGGGGCCGGCGAAGAAGTTGGCCGAGGCGGTTCCGGAGCGCCGCGACGTCGGCTGGGTGCCTCGTTCGCCGATAGGGAGATGGATCCAATTACGCGTCCGTCTTCGAGGACACCGGCTTGAGTGGCCCGGCTAATTGCCCACGGATCAGCTCCGAAGACATGCGAAGCGCGCAGCCCGGGTTCCGCGTCGGTCCCGCGTCCCTGTCCCAAGCGAGTCGTCTCCCGGTCTATCTTGGTGCTTGCACGAGACTGTCCCCGTCCCGGGCCGGCGTTATATCGCTCGCGGAACGAGTCTAAGCCTGTGCCACCCGCGCGATCAATCGCCAACCGAATCTGGAAGTTGTCCCGAACGCTGGCGAACCGGCCAGGATCGATGAGCCCGAATTAGCTCCACCTGGGATCAGCACGGAATTGCAGTAACGGCGCGTTGCGGTCGCCGGAGAGCCACGAATCTTCGTTCCGGTGATATGCGAAGCTAGGACGGCGATGACGAGCGAGCTGAACGCGACCAAGGTCGAGAACTCGACCGGCACCGCCATGAATCTCGTATCAACGATGTCCTCGTCGCCGTCCAGCGCGGTCGCAGCCGCGATCAGCGCTGGCACAGCAATTCCCACTAATCCGTCCACGACAGTAACGGGCGGAGCCGCGGTGACCAGCACCGCTAAGCCCGACCATCACATCTACAACACGACCGGATACCTCGTGGAACACGACGAGCTCGATCACAGTAAGTAATAAGAGGCCGTAGGATAGGCTGACAAGTGTTGCGCCCGGTCAAACCCGGACCCCTAATGGGACTGCATTAAGCCCTGCACGCATGGAAACGCCACTCGTCCATCATCTCGAATATCCGGCTACATATTTCCTTAGTCTCTGCGCCGAATTTCCCAGCGAGGGCGGCCCTCCTCAATTTATTATAGATCGTGCAATTTCTACATCGATCGATATACTGCCTGTCCGAATTACCGTCACCTCGAATTAAAAGCGTATACGAAAAGAAAAGTATCGCGCATAAAATTTATATCTTCTATTCTATTTTTCTATATTTTCAATTCTATACAAATAATAAAATAGATATATAAATTTATCTTTTTTTAAATTATATCTACCATATTAATATGTAATGTTCGTGGAGGGTTATTACATTTTTCATAGCACTTTTCTAACCTCTATACATTTTTAATCCGCGGACACAATAAATCGGACATCCACCCTGATCGCGATTTTCGCGCATCTTGTCTCAGCTACTCTATAAGAGCTTCGTTCGTTCCCCGATTTTAATATCGAATCTTGTCTCAGGTATTCATACAGTTTCTCCTCGAACTACCTCTTTCTCGCCCACAGTCGCGTCCTTCGATCCGGTTGCGATTTTTACGCATCCCCTCTTATGTATTCGTAGAGCTCTGCCCGTTCTCTGAATTTCTTAGCGGAAGCAAACTTTTTCATCCTCCGGCAGACTCTGCAATCAAGTCGCGATTTCCGCGCACTTCGCCTCGGACGTTCGAAGAGCAGCTATTCGCTGCCTGAATTTCTCAGCAGTAGCAGACTCTTCAATCTTCCGCCGGATTCTTCAATCTAGCTGCAGTTTTTGCGCAGCTTGTCTCGACGAGCTGCTCGTTCCCTAAATTCCTCAGCAAAAACCCGTTCAGCTAGACCCCCACCGGCTTTTAATCGATTCTAGGATCAGGTTGCGTGCGCCTTGCGCCAGGTGTTCAAAGGGTTGCCTCGCTAAGTAGGAAAAATAGACTTGCACAGTTTCCCGAGATTTAATTTCGATTTTTGTCTTGTCTAATAGCTACGAAGCTTAACCCTTTCGCTCCGAGCGAAAAGCATATATGCGGCAGCCAAATGATGTACACCATCCGTAGGCAAAATAATTTTAATACAAAATAATTCTGTGGGTCCTTTCATATTAAAAATATAAATATGTTTGTTACATTAGAGCAATGATTGTTTGATCCAGCACAGTTGTTATTTAAAACTAAGAAAAACGTGTATACAGAAATCGCACGCCCTGTGCATTTCTGGCGCGAGCTTTCGTTCAGTGACAGTGCTTCGGTGGACGAGGAACATAGTGAAAGGGTTGAGTTTCTTAGCGAAAGCGGTTTTTGTCGTCTTTCGGTAGGTTTTGGTAGCCGCCTAGAATGCCCCGATTTTCGGTCGACATATTCGAACAGGCAAAAATAGCATTTGAGCCGCGTTGACGCCTGGCCGGGTCGAAGCCTGGCTGCTTTTCGCTGGACGCACCGAGCCGTTTCGTCGATTCCGAAAAACAGTTTCACAGTTTGCGCCGGCGGCGAACCGCGCTGCCATCGAGTTAGCAGCGCGACGCGCGAAACAATTCGCTCCGTACAGTTTTTCCAGCGTGACGTTTATGCCCCTCCGATCGATTTTCCGTGTGGCACGGAACATGCCTACGGCCGGCCCAACCTATCCGGAGCCTCGCTCCTAGCCTCTCTATCCCTCCCTCTCTCTCTCTCTCTCTCTCGCTCTCTCTCTCGCTCCGTTTTCGTCCGGGCATCGGTAGAGGATTTCGGGAATTGGTCTAAACGTCGGCCGTCTCATACCCCCTCGTCCTTCCTCCCGATGTCGCGACAAGCTACCTACGGATTTCCCAGATTTACCCTCGTCTCCCTTCCCTTCCCCCCTCCCCCCGGTAGCGACGCGCGCGCGAAACCATCCCCGGCGCCGCTTAATCCTCCCGTTTCTCCGAATTTATTACTGCAACGTTTCTCGACTTGTTCCACGCTCGCAAAAAAATATCCGCACCCGTCGACGGTCGTGCCCATGAATCTTCCGGCGTTCGAAGGGTCAAAAGCTCGCTCTCTCTCTCTCTCTCTCTCTCGTCGAGTTTCTTGCCCGCGAGAAAACTGTACACTTCGTTTCTTCTCGCGAAGTATCGCGGCGCTTGTTTATGGTGTTCAGTTTCCGAGGATACGATCCGCGTTTCTTGAAACTCGCGTTATATCGACCCTCTTGTTTTATTCGCGAGAGATCCGGTCGACGGTGTAGGCGCCGTTATACTGCTCGCGCAAAACATTACAATTTGCAATCTGATAATTGCGGCTTTTTATTCGCAGCACGCGCTTCCCGTAATTCCGCGATTCCTCCGCGAGATAGATAAGACAGCGGAGCCGGTTTTGTGGGGTGAGCTGTTCCTTTGATTTATTTTCCACGAACTTTTTCTGTTTTATTCTATATATTATTTTTATTGCTATTAATCTATTTTGTTAATTTTTTAATAAAATATTTTATTACGTATCATTCCATAAATGGGGCGACGAGTAGGGTGACTAATTTTTGCAACATTGATTTCTTTTTGGACACAATTAATTTTATATTTATTAACTAAGACTTATTAAAGAAAGAATAAATAAATACAAGGATAAAAAGATTTAACCTGTTAGCTGCGTACGACGAGTATACATGTCACAAGGAAATAGGAATAATTTCTATCTTATAAGAAAAATATTTCTCCTACGATCCAGGTTAAAATGCTCATGAAACGTGTTTATAAATTTCGCATAGCTTAGAATAATTCTAGAATAACTGTCGAGAAAATTATACCTATTCGGTAAAATTAAACTATTCTGATCGATAAAACGCGTGACAAAATTTATCTTCAAACTAAATCGACGCAGCTAAGTGGTTAATATCCCTTATTCGTTAAAAATGAATTTCATTTAAACTCGAATCAAAGTCAGAGCAATTGGTCAGCGCACAATAACCGGTTCCGCTTCCGTCACAAGACACGCTAAGGGTAGCTCGATTCGTGTACGCGCGATGCAATCGGCTAATTGCCGGCTCGTCGGTCGGCCGCGCGAAGAATTAGCGCGACTCCGGCCGGGCGCGTACACAGAGTCACGCGGTAATAACGTCTCGGACGTGCGCCTTTTGCCGGATGGGGTTTCGATCAGCGGATAACCCGTTATCGGGCTCGCAGGCTGGCTCGCATCCACCCGGTCTTGCGGGGCCCGGGCGAAATCTTCCCGTCTTCGTCCTTGTTCGTAGCCGGCTGACTGCGACACCGGCGGAATACTAATCGCAACGCTGCGGTCTACCAAAGCCGGATCGATACGATATCCGCGCGCGGCCACCGCCGTCGCGTGATGTACGGCTGGATTCAGCCCCGTCGCGCGACGTCGCGCCGATTGAAGCGTTCCTCGTCGTTAGATATTCATACGCCCGGTGGTCGGCGCTGGTCGCTTCCCTCGCTCCCCTCCCCTCCCCATCCAGGCAGCTTTTCCGCAACATTTATGAGAGCTGCCGGCGTAGAGTGACAACAAAAGTGACAGGCCACCCCCTTTTTCGTCCCTGCCTGCGCTGGCACAGTTTCCGAGGAGGTAATTCCGTGGGCCTGGAGGATCGGGCAGGTTATTTTAGAGCGCGCTGAATAATTCGCGTTCATCCGTTATATACGTACCCCTTGACCCCCGGTCGTCAGCACTTCGCCGTCTTCTTCGACTGCTCCATCAGGCTCTTCAGCAGCCTCAGGATCTCCATCTTCGCTTTCACGGCGAGCGGTGTGTCCAGCTTACTGAGACACCGGGAGACGATCGTCGTGAACGACTCGTCCGAGGAGTCCGTCTCGCAGGTGTAGCTGCTGCTCGTCCCGGACAGTCCCCGTATCCTGAACTCGCGGCATCGTTCCTGCGGCGCGACGAGATGCTACGGTACGCTGCCGTGGGACGTCGGCGCAATTAACCCTTTCGTTCCGCGGAGACCACTCGGCGGAGCAGTCCCTTCGGACGTGTCGCGCGCGCGCGCGCGCGTCCGTTTCGGATTAAATCCGGACGCGAGAGGGTTAATTCGGCCGGGTGGCGGGCATCGATCAACCTGTCGGGTGCCGGTCGACGCGTCGCTGGCGGACAGGATCCTGTGGCAGGACTTTTCGCAGCAGGAACTCGAGCCGTCCGCGCCGATGGAACGGCTCCGGGCCGCGCGCCTCTCGGTACTGGCAGCGACGCACGGGCGCGGACACGTACCCGGCTGGGCCTTGACCTCCGGCAACGAGACCGCCGGGGAGCTGATCGAGTGCATGGTGCCGGGTGCCGGGAAACGTCCGTCGCAGAGCCTGTCCCGCCTCTTCACCGGGCAGTCGGAGTGGTAGCGATCCACCGAATCCCGGTCAGGATCCCGGTCGTCCGTTTCCCTCGGATCAGCGGCGTTCGCCGGCCCAGCGACGTTCTACAGGAGGGGAGAGAGGGGGGGGACACCGCGGGGGGAATCCCGGTTTAACGGCGGCCCCATAAATTTTCGAAGGTCGCCGGATAATAGCGCGGAAATTGCGCGGAATAGGAAATCTATTTTTAAATATTTACGGGCGGGGGCTTTGCGCGCGGCACGCTTTCGTGCACGGGGCGCCGAGCCAAACGCGCTCGTACATCGCCGTTTCGGCGGGCGCTTGCCGTTAAGCTGGCCCCCACGCCGACGTATTCTACCCTGTCCTGCCTGCCTGCCTGCTGCCGCGTCGCTGACTACGCTTTACGGGCCGACGTATCTGTGTACCAAAACCACCCCGCGAGCGGATTAGAAAACTGCGCTAACTCCGGATAGGGGGAGCGTGAGAGCTCCGGTCGGTACCTTCGATGCTACGCTCTGCAACCCTTCGACTCGAGAGCTTTCTACGACACTAACGGCTTTAACGCATTGTTCACCGGTCACGAGTTAACACGTTCGCAATCGGGATACGAGAATTCTCGTTTTAACCCCTTGCCGTACTTGGACGAGTCCGACCCGTGATGGAAATTACTAGTAACGAATAATTAAATATTCTATTAATAATATTATTCTGTTCTGTAAAATTGGAATAAAATTCTAATCCCTTGTTATTAATATTTAAGCATTCGAGTAAATACAGGCACGGAATAAACATCCCTTTTAAGAAATTGTGTCAATTGAAAAATTCCTAATTGCGGTGACTGTGACGAAAATGGTACGTCAAGGGGTTAGATCCCTTGCGAACGTGTTAATGCATATTTGTTGAAATATCTTTACATTGCTAAAATGCCCCGATTTCTATGAAAATTTAAGGAAAAATAGCCCGATGCGAATGTGTTAAGTAGTGTTTGCATTCTTAAAATGTTCAGGTTTTTATAACAATTTTAGTAAAAATTGTAACCATGGCAACCAAGAATTTTTCAATGAATTATATGCAGAAGAGTCATCTGATTGTCCGAGTGATTTCGAAATAAATTGTAGTGATTCGGAAAGTGATAGTTTATCGGAAGACGGTTATGAAATTACAATTACGAGATAATAGCCGGTGACATGAGATAAATTCAGCGTTAAATTGCCGGTCAACAATGTGTTAACTACTCGACTATGGACGGCGAATATAGCGGGTGTTTTGTAATTCAGGGTTGGAATTGGATCGGGTAGATTCTATGGAAATGAGACGGAAATCAAGAATACTAAAATTATTCATGTAATGAAATTGCGGTGTGGCTTTGTTTTCGAGAAAATTGAATGCAAATTTCATTCTACTATATCTGTAGTTCATTAAAGACTAGATTGTGGATCTTTGTACGTAATCAAAATCGTCTATAATAATCGTGCGGAATGAGAATTAAATTACGATTCTCGTTGCGACAGTTTCAACAGATTAAAAATAGTGCAACGAGATTTTTAGATATTTATGATGTATTATATATACATTGTTACGCGTATCGCTAACGTAATTTCTCTATAAACGCGTAAAGTCCGTAGTTTATTAATAACTGATCGTTGTCGATACGATCGTTTCCATAAACGACACAAAATGTCATGGCTTGTTTTCTAAATTGTTCTATCCGGGAGAGCAGGTCGCAGTCAAAGGGTTAACGAGCTGCATAAATAGACGGGTGATTTACTCTGAAATCGATTGTGATAGCGAAATTTCGAGCGCGCGCGTTTAGAGAAGACAAAAGAAAGGACGAAGTAAAATGAAAATGGTAAATGAGCCGGTTAGCCATTACAGCAAAAGAGCATAATAATTTCGTGAACGCTATACGGAACGAAATGCTTGATAATGCAGTTTATAAATTCGGATGTTACAGCGTTCGTGTAATTTCGCAACACACCGAGAACGAACGCCATAACATTCGCGAGCGTGTTGAAACCGGGCTAAACGACTCGAATTTTGTTTGAACGTTCGCTTTACCGCACACCGGCGTGTATGCTTTCTGCTTAATTTTGCATTTTATTTGGAACCGCTCCGGCCTGTTAAGCATTTCGTTCGGCTGTGAAAATTTTTTAATTTCGAGAACGCGCCTCGCAGGTCGCGGTAACTTATACTTTTCGCCCGGGCGGGTGGTTGTACACGTGTAGTTAATATATCCGTGTTTTAATCCGGGTACTCTTTCGTACACGGTTATACGGGTATCGAGGCACGCTGGTGTACACGTGTATCGAAATACAAGATCGTAATATACGTGTACGCGCGTAGTGAAAGTCCCCGGGTACACGAGCATCGAAATTCACGCTTTCACGTGCATTACCGTCTTCGCTTGGAATCTCGTAACTAAAATCCTAACCAAATGCCCAGATCGTTTAAATTTTACAAAACTACTCGGCAATATACAAACTTAATTTACTAGACCATTGGAAAAAGTAGGGAACGTGATTTTAGTTAATAAATCGCAAATGCTCTAATTAACCCTAGAACGACTCTGTGGGGTCGACGGCGACCCCATGCATTTTTAAATAGTCCGCGATCGCATAAATAAATATTAAAGCATTCAGGTTTAATTTGCCCTCATATCGTACTCCATATTTTCTATTTTAAAAATAATAATTAATATTTTGATCATCAAGATTTTATTTTAAGTCACTCGAACTCCCACAATGTCATTCATATAAAGGGGTTGTTCTAGGATTAATAGAGTACATATAAAAAATTAAACCAGACGTTTCAATTTTTTCGTGGCCGCGCAGCAAAGCGTAAACAAATTTCTGAAAGCATCGCGACAGGGTGAAACGACAAGAATAAAAAAATCCCAACCTTTACATCCGCGCATGAAACAGAAATGCATCGAACGAGCGGGAACGTTGCGAAAAAATGTTAAAAACGCGGCGCAGCGAAACCAATAATATCCCGCGGCAAAATTTCAGCGTTCCAGTTTCGGTTACAGTAATTAAATGACTTTTTGGGTATCGTTGAAATTTTTCGAGTTGATACTCGCCGGTTAACGTGTCGAAGAGTACGCGGATTAAGCGTGGCCGTGCGAGCGGCGCGCGTGCAACGCGGAACAGTGATCGCGGCGGGCGCCCCTCGAAAACGCGTGCGAATATACGCGGCGGGAATTTTGCGATAATAAAATCGATACAAACGTGTAGCTCGACCGCCTCGTCGTAATCCAAATAGGGGTAGAGATATCGATGGAGATCGTAAAACCAGGCGATCGATGGATCGTGGCAACAGCCGCACAGTTCCCTGTCTAACAGCCTCTTCAGCTCCTGAACGTACATCCGGCGCATCTCGCGGATCTTCAGAACCACCCCTACCAGACTGAGCCCGGGCACCCCCATGGCCTCCTGGATCTTCTGATAGGCGCGATACCTGCGATCGCTGTCCAAGTAATATCGTCCGTCCTTCTTCCATAAACAAGTCGACTTCTTGTACAACCCCGCTAGCTGCCAGTAATGATAATCCATCCATCGCCCTACGCCGGTCGAATCCCTCGTCTCGAAACACTCGCTCATTTCGCGTTCGTTCGCAGCGCCGATCAGATCGTCATCGTTGTCGAAAGCGACTCGGGACCCTCTCCCCGAGGCATAGTCGTTGTCTTAGGTTAGCCGAAGAAGCTCTCATCGATGGCTCCTTGAAAAACAGCTTGGCAAGGGGTTGAGAAAGGCTACTTTCTCACGGGTGTCATTGTCTTCGCTGGCTTCGCGAAGAATTTTCTCAGACGACTCCGGCGCGTATCGACGGTCTACGGTTTGTTTATCGCAATCTCGACGTCATCGATCGGCGACGATGACACACGTACCGCAGTTCAGACCGCACACTAGACTCCACGAACTTGCGAATAAATTTAGTCGAGCACGATTAAGGCGTTTCTGCATGGTAGAGTGTGATGTTTCCGGCTATTTTGGCTCTAACACGGCCCTTGCGTTTTCCAGGTATACTCGCAGGTTTCTCAGATATACAGACCGTTTTTCTAGCGTGTATCTCGACGCTGCTGCCGCTGATCGTCGCGCTGGGAATTGCCTTCGGCGTCAGGTAAGATGAACACAGTTACCTTGCGAGTGGCTCGCCTCTACGTATGCGCCGCGAAAATTTCTTCCTCGCTTGCACAGCTTCCCTCTAACGAATTCCTTCTTCCACGGCTGTTCCGCCGGCGAACTGCTCCGTCGCGATCATTTCGACGCCGCCGTGCCGAACCCTTAACTACCGGGTGTCGGGCGCCGCTCGGATCCGCGAAGTAGACTTCGTTGTAAATTACTGACGTCGCTGCTTTAAATATCTCAATAACAGTGACAATTCGCTGTTGTTGTTCTGAAACGTTTTTAAATATTATTGCGGATTTTTTTTGTGAAATAAAAATTGTCCTAGTTTATTGGAAGGAACAGGATTCGAATAATTGATAATTTGGATAAATTAATAATTTGGATAAATGATTAGAGAAGGTAGTAATATCTTCAATTGTTTTAGAACAGTGATGAGATTGCTTTCACTTTAATTTTTTACTATCTTTATTATAATATCGAATTCAACGAAGTATAAAAATGTCTAACAAAATGATTTTCATAGTGTCTGAAGTCGTCACGAATGCATAGAATTTATAATAATACGACGATACTATACCTACCGTAGGAATTGCGTTTGGCGAAAGAAGTTGTTCAAAATTGCATCCCCTGATGCATAACCAAAATTGATTAAGATCAAAGCGCGAGTCCGGTGATCTGAATAATTGCCAGATATACCCGCGTGGTTAAGGGTTCTTGCGGAATCGCGAGGATGCGTTTCCCCAGCCACAAAACCGCGATATTAGACATTTATTATTTATGTCGCCGCGGGAAATTTTCGTCGGCGTTCGCCGGCTAAAAAGGCCGAGGGGCCCACGGTTCGCCTAACCGCGCGAACAGCTTCGGCAGACCGTTAAGTCAGCGAATAAGTTAACGGTACCCGGGGACAGTCGCGTTATAACTGCGAAACAGGACGACACGCATGGTGCAGCGACGCGAAAGCGAAAGCCCGGGGACGTTGATTAATGAAGCAATTAAAGGCTTAGTCGGCCCTGGCGCGCGACTCGATCACTGTCGAACCTACTCTCGCGACAATGATGCCGTTTGCCGCTAAGCCCCGCGTCGCTGCACCTTTCGATCGCGGCGATCATAATTTATTCGCAGCTGTTCGTTCGATGCCGGTTCACGTAATTAACCCTTAAACAGAACCGCGAATCGTCGCAACGAGCATTGAATAATTATCGGCGGGATCGGGTTTTGTAGCTCGCTCGACGGTCCTTTTAAGGGTTGAAACGGAGACGTGCGACGAGTGTAGTTTATGTTTGATAGAAATGAAAGTTGTACTATTGGTTCTCTCGCTGATCGATTTCAATTCTGTAGATTGTAATCGCGAGGTGATTAATGTTCAGTGGTAATTGATTTTTATCGCGTTCACAATATACGGAATAATTTACATATGAACTTATAAACTTTGACAGTTCTATGTTTTAACATTGTTAACTATAGTGTCGTCTTAACACTTTACCGACCGGGTCATTCGACCTTTTATGCCATTGTAGGGTAATTAAATCTACTAATATTTTCCAATTTTTATAACATTAGCATTAAACAATATTTATTTCATCTATTTTACTTATTTTATTCATCGCGAAAGATATCTAATATTAAAAAGAATTGTATAATAATATCGGAGCTACAGTAGTATATTCTAACACTTTTACTTGAATAATAGATAACAAATTATTGGTTAGGCTATAAAAAGCCGATTTATAGGTCGGTAAAAGTGTTAATATATTGTTCATATAGCTTCAGTATTTATTAGTATTTAACAAAGACTAATACCTTCGTGCGTAAACCAATATGAACTAATAATCGATCAGCTAAGGAATTGGTAATATTATCTCAATTTTTATGAGACGCACGCTGCGCGTAGAAACGTTTGCCTCATAAATCCATCTATCATTCGAATCATTTTATCGATCAGCGGACCAATAGCCAGGCTCTGGCCGACGAATCGCCGCGCCGGCTGCAAAAATCGCTGCGCTCGTCTGCGGCGATACAAAGCGGCAGGCGGACGGGGCGGCGGCTCCGATCCCTTGATCCGTGGAAATTAACTCCGGCGTAAGTGCCGTTAATTCCGGCGTCGCGATAAAAAGCTCCCAGTGTCCGGCGGCTCCCCGGAAATTTTCGCGGCAGCCTTGGCCGCCGTTTAATCCGACGTTATTGCAGAAATTGCGGCGGCCGGTTCGGGATTACGTCGGCGCTGTTCGCGAGACGCGGCAACAATTTATTCGATAGTTGTTGAACCGCTGCCGGAAGTACGCGAAATTATTTGCCAGGGCTGGGCTAGGTGGGGCGGAGGAGGATGAGGATGAGGAGGAGGTGGAGGAGGGGGGTCGGGATTACAACGGGACGTTTCCCAGATTTCCCAGCGAAATAATTGGCGTCGTTGCTGGTGGAACGTGCCGGCAGCACGCGGCTTAGGCGGCGCGCGGCGGACGAATTCGCGCGGAGGAATTACTACTAATTAGAACGCGTCGGTGTCGCCGATTCGCCGAGCACGCCGGGCGTCGCGTCGCTAAGGGCCGATTCATTTTTAACCGTACCAATCCGCCGACACCCACGAGGGATTACACGAATATGGCTGGGGAAACTTCCTTTCGTCCCTTTTAACGTCTAGCCTCGACGCGTCGATGTACTTTAAACGGCGGCGGCACGATGTACCTTTTGATGTCTTGCAGCGCAACACCGCGATCCGTGTAACCCTTTCATCTGTCCGACAGGCACATGTGGAGGAAATATCGGAACAGACGGGACAGCTCGAGCGGATTGCCGTGGTACAGGAGCGTCTGCTCGCGGGACAATACCGCCGAATCCTTGCATCATCGGCCGCAATCCGGAAGCACCACCATCCAGTCAGCGACGAGGATTCTGTCGGCGCAAGACGTGAGTACCGTTTCGATATCGGCAATCGGCTCCTTAATCAGTCCATCTTACGTTCGAGCACCTGTCCTTGTCACGAGTGTCGCTTCAGCAGCAATTAAACGCGACGCGTGTTAACCGGCCGCGCCGGGGACGCCGCTATTTTTGCTGCGGCGTCGGTCAGAATTTTCTGCCATTGCTGACCCTTGTCAAAGTTTTCGGGGGTTTTCGATACTCTTTCTAATTTTTTAATTTTATTTCCAACCCTCGTCCAGAATTTTCTGGTGATTTCAAACTTGTTCTAAAATTTTCTGTTTTCAACCCTCGTTTAGAATTTTCTTAGTGTCTTCAAACCTCGTCCTAAATTTTCTGCTGTTTGTAACTTTCGTCCTAAGCCTTCTGGTTTCTTCAACCCTTGTCTAGAATTTTTTGGTATTTTTCACACTTGCTTTAAAATTTTCTGGTATTTTCAACCCTTGTCTAGAATTTCTGGTGTCTTCAACCCTCGTCCTAAATTTTCTGTTATTTCTACACTTTATCCCAGCTTCTCTGATGTCTTCGACCCTCGTCCTAAATTATTTGGCATCTTCAACCCCGCGTCCAGAATTATCTGGTATTTCCAACCCTCGTCCGTTCCACATTTCTCTATGTCATTGCATACACGTCAGAATCCGTATATTGCCTCGCTGCAATAAAAGAACGGACACCGAAGAAATTACCATGACGTGGCGAGCGAGGATTAATTAAGCGACACATGTCCGCCGAACGGAGTGCCGGGGTTAATAACAGAACTCGATGATAGCGGGTAGAGAACGGTCCGAGCTACGAAATTGCGGCGAATATTTCGCGGCGGAAATGCTGGACATAGTACGTAACGAGGCGAAGTAAAAATGGCTCGTAAACAACGGGCTTTTATCGTCGCTTCTGATTCACTAAAATGTCTAGATTTCCATGAAAGTTTTAGGGGGCATTCGTTTCTATTGTTCCGAGTGACAGGGATGAGAGGACAGGGTAAGATAGAAGCACCTATCGCGAAACACCGATCAGTTGCGACATCCCTTCGAAACGGTCGCGGAAATAATGCGATAAAAGCTAGATACAGCGTATGAATGTGGAAGTAAAAATTCTGACCGTGTATTGGAACATTGTTCTTTATAAATTCGCTTGCCACAAATCCAAATTCGCGACATGGAATATGAAGCAGAGGCAGATGGTACGACAATGGTCGATGAAAATTCGTGCTTGATCATTTTATTCGTACCATTTTTTATTCGTACCATTTTTTATTCCTACCATTTTTTATTCATACCATTTTTTATTCACGTTAAATAAATATTTCGAAGTTCCTCGCGTTATCTAGAGACATCGATCCGTCGAGGAGCAGTGGTATAAATAATCGAGCACAACCCTTTCGAGTTGCAATAAAAATCGACGATAATGTTATTCCCCCTCCGACGGGCGTTCCATGCAGGTACTCATAGGCCGGCGTCGTTTTCGGACTGTCCGTCAGGGTTTAGGTCAGCGAACACGTATATCTCGGGGAGGCGTGTCCCTGACGCGTTCGGAAATCGATTCGGCGTCGATAATTCGGTGGCGGCCAATGTTAATTCTAACCGGGCGAATAAACTACGCTCGGGGGGGCCGTTCGAAAATCGGTCGGTCGGGCCGCGCGTCTTCAGGCGTGGAAAACGGAATTCTCGCGCCCCAATTGTCGCGGGCGCGCGCGCGCGCGCCCTCGCGGCCTGCCGCGTCTGTGACTTCGCGCTCTTCGCTTCTCTTCCGCTCCGTTCCTTTTGCCCCTCTGTGTTCCACCGTGCTCCGACCGCCCCCCCCCCCCCCCCCCCCCCTCCGTAGGCGGCGGCGAAACGAGCCACTGTTTCGCTTTCGTTTTTGGCCGCCGGGCGACTGCGACAAATGCACCGTTAAATCGCCCAAGGTCCTCTCGCTGCGACACCTGAAAAGAGGCGGACGCGAAGAAAAAGTTTCGCACCGCTGGAAATCCGCTTACTCCCCCGCTTAGCAGAATCCCGCGCCGCCGCTGCCTCGAGGATTGCACCGGCATTCGCGCGTTCTTAATCCTCGTCGCGAATCAAAACCCTCGGCAACCCCTCTCCACCCTCGCGTCCCCCCCGCGCCCCCCCCGCAGCCGGGAATTACTTTCGCAGGGGACGCCGCGGAAAGTGGCAAGTTGCTCGCGCGAAGCTAACGAAGAGGAGCCGCGGGGGCGCGCGAGCTCTCTCTCTCTCTCTTGCTCTCTCTCTGGGAACACCGGGGGAAAAAGATAATGGACAACCCCCCTGGAATCGGTTGTCCGACGAATGGACGCGACACGCTGCGACAATGCACCCTCTACACTGTTTTTCCATTATGCGGCATCAGCCGCCGGCCAGCCGGGGACATTTTTAGCTTTTATTTCGGGCCGGGCTTCCAGCCGACGCGGATTCGTTTTTATTCTTCGTCTGGCTTATTCATCGATCGCTCGAAGAGCCCCGGCCAGGGGGACGAGAGAAAGAGCGAGAGAGAGCGAGAGAGAGAGAGGGGGGCGACCGTTGCTCTCGCAGCTAACTCGAAATCCCTTCCGGTTTGTCCTTATTATTCCGGTTGAACGTGCGCGGAGAACCGACGCGATTATGCCAGAACTTTCCGCGGCCACGCAATTATCCTCGATTTAGCTCGCGGCCTCCTATCTCTAAGAAAACACTCGTCCCACGGGGAAGGGGTTGCTTTCCGGCCTCGGTAAATCCCGCGAGGGGATGGGGGATGGGGGAGGGGGTGGGGGGTGAGAGGCTGCCCTGTCTGCCGCCGCTGCTGCTGCTGCCTTCTCGCCACCCTTCCCTCCCCCCGCCCCCCCCCCCCCCGCCCCTCTCCACCGTCGCCCCCGACTCTTCCCGATTCGCCTTAAACAAATTTTAAACGGCCCTCCGCCCCGACAATCGCTCCTCCATAAATACGCCCCTTTGAAGTTATTGGTGGAACGTGTTCCTCGGAGTTTACGGTTATCTCGAGTCCCCCGTACCTTTTAATATCGTCGAACGCAAGTGAATTTAATCGAATTTAATTTCGATTAATTTATTCGTACTGGGTGCACCCGCCAAAAGCGTTCGAAAGCGGCGGGAATAAATTGTACGGATGGAAGGGTGTATCTCCTTTTTTTTTACAGAGAGAGCGTTTTGCAGGGTTTACGCATTTTGCGAGATTTCACGGGTATTTATGGGGTTTTTTTTTAAAAAAGCGAGATTACATATTTCTGTGTTAAGAGATAAAAATTAATTCAATGCTGCGATCGTAATACCTAGGAAAATAGGATGCTTCCTTTCTTGATCTTTTTAGGTTAAATGTAATGCAGCAATATTTTCTTTTGCACTCGTTGAAAATTTTAAAAATATTTCTATCGTAATTTTTTTTATATATAGTCTTCTATATTAAAATGATCTTATACATAATCTTCTATATTAAAATAATCTTATACATAATTTTCTATATTAAAATAATCTTACACATAATCTTCTATATTAAAATAATCTTACACATAATCTTCTATATTAAAATAATCTTACACCTAATCTTCTATATTAAAATAATATTATGTATAATCTTCTATACTATAACGAAAATAATAGGGAGTCTAAGTGAATCTAATCTTGTCATTATCATGAAGCCGTACACAACAATAGTATTTAAGACTCTGTAATTCTACTGTTAACCCCTAGCACTATAATAACGAGTCAGACTCGTGGTGAAGATTTTATGCAAGCTCTACTAAATATTATTAATTCCTTCTACATCGAAGTAAAAATAAATTCTTCAGTCATCAAAGTATAGAAACGAAGGGAAATAAAGACAATTCAGGAAACAGAAATTGTCTGGTCCTATTAGGAAAATTATTAAGCACGAGTAAATGCTAATCGTCGTAGCACGAAAGGAGCGATAGTGCAAGGGATTAAAGCGTTCCTCCAACTGTTTGCTGCACCTCCGCATTTGTCTCACAAATGCATCGAATCCAGCACTAATATTAATTTTCCAGTGCCTCTGAAAGGAACCAGATCTAAGCAAACTGGACTAGTTAAAATAATTTAATCTTTGAATTATTTCAAACCAGCCCTTTCGATGATCGAAAGCTGCATCCGCCGTGTTCGGTGTCCCTCGGTATAGCTGGGTAATCAGAGTAGCCGAGGCCGTGTCTCCGACGTCTGATAAATAAGTAAAAAGCGACGACGAAATAAAACCGAATATTTCTGCCAGCTCCGCGCGCCGTACTAAAAGCTTTATTAACGTAATTTGCTAGCTTTGCGCCGAGACGGCGCGACGCCGGGTAAAAATCAGGACTGCGCCCCCGAGAGTGCAGCGGTTACGCCGTGCCTCCTCGTCCGGCTGGTCGCCGTGTCTCAGGCGTAGCTCGTTCCACCAGATGGGAGCGTTGTCCCCGTTCTCTCGGGCAGCTCGGTCGTGCAACCAGAGAGACCTTTGTGACAAAGAGCGCAAAGCCATTCTATTCTGAAAACAACGATGGACGCAAATTTGCTTACGGCAAATGGAATTTCTAGGGAGCGCGGCCGCGCAGCCGGCCGCGACGCGTCCCGCGGGATCGATGGACACGCCTAATGCCGGTGGAAAGACGACGGTCGTCGACGGTCGTCCGTCGACCAAAATTTGCGAATCCCGTCGCGAGATCGGCCAGCGAATCACGCCCTCGCCATCCGCCGGGTATCGAGCGCCGCGCGGATTCTCGTCGATCTCAAAAGCGAATTTCGGCCGCGCGAAAGCGAGAGGAGAGGCCGCGAGATCGGAAGCGGAATCCGGCTCGGTTTCGTACAGGCCAGCGTGTCTCGCGCGGCTCGGCTCGACGCTGCCCGCCCCGCGCCGCTGTTCCTGCATCGACTTCGAGCCGAACAATGTAGGTCAAACGAGCGACTTGTGCAGGCACGGGGGCCTCGCGTCGCTGAACACCCGGCTCGAGTTCAACTTTACGACCGCGCGTTCCGCCCTTTTACGATGACTTTTCATGCTCGCTACGCCCTCCGCCCCCCACCTCCGCGATTTTAAACATTCATGCCCGCATCCCCCTTTTTCGCCTTTTTCCGAGGCAGCGCGCGCCCTCGGGTCGGGCACGGCGAGTGCTCTCGGACTTTTGAATCGCGGCCGCCTAACAACCCGGCGAAACCTCCGCGCGTTTGTTAAAAATTGCGATCGCCGCTGCGCCCCGTTACGCCTTTTTCACGAACTTGTTACCCTGAAAACGGAGGGAGAAAAAAAAGAGGGTAGGGGACCGCCAATTACGAGGCGTGCGTGCGTGACCGCCTGGGAAACCGTCAGCGTCCGCTTTAAAAGAACGAGACCGATCACCGCCGCGCTCTCTTCCATCGGCATAATCCTCGCTCGGTGTTTCCTTATCCGTCCGCGAGCCGATTCGCGCCGCGAATAAATGTTTCATAAACGCGCGCGCGCGCGTGGTCGCGCTCGAAAAGAGAGAAAAAAAAAGGAAGCGGCACCGTTCCGTTTCTATTAGCATAATTGCCGATCGCGATCGGTGGGGACCTCCGCCAGGGGAACAGTCGATGCACCGGCTCTCTTCGCGTATGCATAATGGACGCGGGGCCGGCGCCAAGCTGCAACAACCGTTTCCCGATCGTTATTTATTCACCTTTAATTTTCTGGCCGCGTTCGGCACCGCGATCGGTAAATTAGCCGGTTAACGGGTTAAACGCTCGCGACTCGAAACTTACTCGGCGTCGCGTTCCACCGCGCGGAGCGATACTCGCGGCTTGATAAATGAAATCTCGATCGAGAGAAAAAAACGCATGAAGAGAGGAAGAGAGCGAGCACGGGGAATTTCTATTTGGCGGGGGTACTTTGATCGTCGTCAAAGGGGTCGGCAAAAACGCAGCGCGTTGGGGGAGCACGCCAACGTGAATGACGTTTAGCGCTCGTTACCGCTACTCTCTCTCTCTGGCAAACTCTGGAAACGCGGACGGGATGATTGCGCGCCGCGATGCCGGATAAAATCGCGAACAGGAGACAGCGGCGGTGCTTCCGCTGTTCTTCAATCGGTCTTTGAACTTACCTGCCGCGATCTCTGCCTCCTCGTGGATAACACGCTTGTTTCCCTTTGACCCGTCTCGTTTCGTTCGATCCGGCCAAAGGGCCATCGATTTCGTTTCGAACGCAAGGGAAACCGGTGGTTCCCCCGTAAAGTGATCCGATTGTGGATTAAAATGATCACGAACTTCGTGAAATCATAATTAACCATTAGGATGAATAAGCGGTAATGATTAATGAATGGTAATAACCATGATTATTGAATAACTTTTATATTACTTTATTTTGTCTGGTGTCGAGGAAGGAAATCTAACCCTTTGCACTCGAAGCCGTTTTATCTGTAATAAATCATTTTCCAGACTCGTAGAATCTTTATTCTATACAATATAGTGCACTTTCATGCGGACGAAATTGTTTACTGCAACTCGCAGCAACAGTTTCGCTGCTCAACAATCTTCTAAATCCAAATGTTATAAAAACTATTTCAGAACGTATTAGAATAATTATAGTGGTGCCTCAGAGTCACCATTCTTTTATTCTTTTATTCCGTTCACGTTGGAATAAATAAATTTATTATTCTTTCGTTCTATTTCCTTTTTACATTTATAATCCTCTCATGCCGGGTACTTTTGTATCGAAAATTGTGTTATTCTTTCGTTCTACTAAAAACGAGTCGAAGCGTTCGTTCGCTCCGAAACGACCGGGTTTGTTACCCCACGTCGAACCCCTGACCCGGTCGTAAATAAAAGTAAAACCCCCTCCCGCCTATCGGTCTTCGTTCCCCTTTAAAAAACAAGCTGTCGCGAGAGCGGATCCGACCATCGCGCGGCGGTCCTCCTCGGAATAAGAAATCCGGAGCGCCGCTTTTTTCCATAATGTATATCTCCGTTGTTGGGGTCAGGTAGGCGATCTATTAATGCTATCGACCGTTCGGTGACACGGCGCAACCGTTCCCGATTTGTGCATCGAGCGGGGCGCAGGTCGCGCGGGAACGTTCAAGTCGGTCTGAAAATACCGAGAGAAAGAGAGAGCGAGCGAGAGAGAGAGAGAGAGAGAGAGAGAGAGAGAGAGAGAGCGAGAGAGAGGGAGGGAGAGAGCGGTCGTTGCGGCCTGCAGTCAGCGGCAGTGACCTGATTTTAATATCACGCGTGCTCGATAGCAGTCGCAGCGCATAGACGCCTTCTCGCCGCGTGCTGCTCTCCTCTTCGGCTCGGCGCCGCTCGGCTCGGCTCGTCCCGTCGCGGATTAATCGCGCGACGCTCACCGACTCGGAATCTAAAGCCACTCTTCGTTTTCTGCGCCGCTACGGACAATCTAGTTCAACCGTTTCCTCTCCCGGCCTCCGCTCTCTTCCCCCCTCCCCACTCCCCCCCTTAACGTCCTCCCTGATGTCTAAACGAGTGCACGCCGCGAGATGCAGCGACACGGTGCTTCAGGTCCAACAAGTAGAAGAAGCTGCGGTTTTCAGCTGCGAAATGTCGCGGGTCGCGCGAACACCCGCTCGTCACCGTCCCGTCTCGCGTGTCGCTTTCGTGTCGCTTTCCTGGCTTCTTGATTGCCGTGCGCGCGACTCTTCCCTCTTTACACGTCCCCACTGTAATTTCGACGAATTTTAATCGATGCACCGCGCCCAGATCGAACGATAACCCGATCGCAGTAATTAATAACCGGGCAGCTGCCGTTTTCGTTTCAAAAGTTAACCTAGTTTCGGTCGGTTCCTTCTGCGAAAAATCAAATCCGTAGGACGATTATTTAACCCTTTCCGGTCGAACGGCGACACTCGGGCGGCTATAAAAATTATCATGTTTTCAAATAATCTTTATCGAATTTACTAATATTTAGGAAATTGTTGAGAGCTATTATCTGTTACGTAAGTCATAAAATTCAATTTTATAATTTATAAAATGATCCAGGTTATATAAAATGTTTTACATGTTTTAAAATAATCTTTATCGAATTTACTAATATTTAGAAAATTGTTAAGAGCTATTATGTGTTACATAAGTCATAAAATTCAATTTTATAATGTATAAAATGCTCCAGGTTATATAAAATGGGAATACTGTAAGAATGAAGAAATATTTTGGATCTGCGGTTATAATGGCTCCGACTGCGAAGGGTCGACTAGAATTTTGGCGACAGCAATTGGAGCACGGTAATTAGATCACTGCACAGAAATTGACACGGTAATTAGACGAGTCCCGCCGACCGAAGCACAGTAATTAACTTGTCATATTTTTCAAGCTCGCAGACACTCGCTGGAACACTTTTTTTTTCCTTCACTTTGCTTATTATCTCGCGTTCTTCGTGTATATTTCTATTGTGAAACAGTCGCATCAAAAAGCTGTTTTTATTTGTCGAAACGTTCGGACGTCGCGTTAATGGGCACAGTAATTAACACACTTAGTTTATTAGTTTACAAAAGTTAAAAGAAGACAGTTGTTTGAATGTAGAGCGAATATGTGACTCGTAAATAGACCGTGGATTTTATACAATGATGAAAATATTTGAGCAATTTAAAAATGCTATTTCATTAGCACGCAGTTAATTAAAGAAGGAAAAAAGTGTTTGCATAGATTTTACATCTTCCAATTAATGTGGACAACATTTATTTCCAAAAAATCCTCTGTCCATTCATAAATGTAAAGGGTGTCCCAAAATTCACGCAAGATTTGAATTTTGCGCCATTTGTGCGGTAAAGTGTTGTCAACCAAAAAAAAATACAGAATGACAGCTGAAAGTTCAGGGTTATTAAAGATGGAGTGCCACACAAAAGAACAACGCATTTTTTTTATAATAAAAAATTTACAATTTTTAATTATAAATCTGTGTTTTCTATCAAAATTACTTCTTGCGTGAATTTTGGGACACCGTTTATATCCTCGCGGTCTGAAACAGAAAATCTACTGTGTTGATGAAAAGTTTCCCCCGGCTTTAATTTCACTATTCAAACTTCGCGAACATTCGTCGTCCACCTAGGTTTTAATTTCGGCCGCCAAAATTTCGCGAACTCTCGGGATCCTCGCGCGACCCTACTTTAATTTCGACCGCTGCAATTTTACAAGCATCCTGGCCAGAAACGTCAGAGACACGGTCGCTAGAAATCAGCGACATCGTCGCGTCCGAGATGCAACGTACAAATATCCGTCCGTTCCGTCGTCCCGACGTCGGAAGCTGGCCCCCCCCCCTATTTCTGAAATTGCTAGACAGACCGTGGACGCATAGCTGCGTCTTCCCGGGGTCAAGGAAAACGCGGTCCGGCGGTGGGAACGGGAATTTCGGCGTTCCCGCGACAGCGTTCCTGGTTTTACGAGCGCACCTGCACGAACAACAACGGGCCGGCCAAGGAAAAAAGAGAGGAGAGGGAGGAGACTGGCCGCCGACCCGGAGAGGTGTTTCTCGTTTAAACAGCGAATGGGAAGGCTTTCCGCGAGAAATGAAATTATTGCGGGAAGCGGCGTTCCAGACGCGCGCATTAATTCGTCGCCGTTCCGCTCTGTGTCAGCTCGTCCGACCTTCTCCTCCGTCGTTCTTCACGCGTCGACGTTTCCGAAACGGAGCGTCTGGCATCGCGAGATACATCGTTCTCCGATCGCGAGGCGAGCATCTGCGACGACCGCTTCCGGCACGGCGCTCTGCTCCCGGAGCGACGTCGGATCGATGGATCCGCCGAAAAACCGGTAATTAAGGAGCCGGGTCGATCGATGGGCCGCGCCTCGTCACGACGACGCCTACCAGCTCCGGCGAAAATCGTTAAAGCGCTCGAACCGGTCCGTTTCTGAGAGTCACTTCCGACTGGCAGCCAGCTCTCCTCGCGTCTCGCTCCTACCTCCGAGACGAACGTGCCCCTAAGTTACGCGCGAACCGTTTGTTACAGCGGAGAATTCCTCGCGCGGAAGTTGCCCGGATCGTCTAATTAGTTTCCCGTTACTTCGCTTCTCTATCGAGACACGAAAGTCAACGATCTCGGGGAAAGAGGCGAAAGAAGAAGAAGATGAGGAAGTTCGCGCCGGTTTATTTACTTCTATTACTTTCGTTATCTTGCTTCGTTTTAACGTAACTAGAGACAGCGGGGCCGAGGAGAGGGGAGGTGGGACGGTCGCAACGTTAGAAGCAGGATGCTGCATTATGCAAATCCTCTTTCGCGAAAGTTCTGGCCCATTAAAGCAAGATTCTCGCTCCGCTGGATCAGCCAGATCGGGATCCAATATTCTAAGCGAGCAGCCGAGAGAGAGAGAGAGAGAGAGAGGGGGGGGCTTCGACTATGGTTCGAAACCGACGCGCGCCCGGTTTCTTGCATCGGATCGGGTTCGACCGGGGAAGCGACTTTAAAAATCGCAAGGAAGGGTTCGCGGTCGCGGCGAACCGCAAAACTCGGAACAGCCAGCACTTTGTGCCGCCCCTTTTGCCACCGTTCGCTCACCGAAGGGCCCCGCGGCCATACGGGCGCCCCCTCGCATCGGCGGCGGCCAACTGGTTACAATGTCGCGAGGTTCGCCGTCGCCGCGGCTCCTTTGTCGAGGCGTCGCTGTTCGCGCGCGTCGATCCGTGCGACGCGCTCGGACAACGATCGGTATCTTTGTAGCGATCGCTGCGCAAACCGCATCATGCTCGCGGGTATAGTCTCTCCGTTCTATGGAGACCGCACGGATTCGTGTCGGAATAGCATAACGAGGCCGCCGCCGTCGTAAGTGCGCGCACCGTCGATTCATGGGACAATGACTTGCCAGATGGTGGGCCTAGGTACACCGTTTTCGGGGGACCGGCGACGCTCCAGTGCTCGAGTTACTAAGTAGCCAGGTTGCACGCTCATTATCTATACGGCGGGCCTTTCTTTCTTTCTTTTTTGTAATCGGAGAACACGCGCGGTGAACCGAGGTTAGGCGATATCGCGTGCAAATTGGATGGGATGTTTGTTCGGAGGGACGATCGACCCGCCTCGCAGCAGACACGCGTCGCACCGTATGCATCGAAATGCATATTTTAAGGACTAGGCTCTCGATCGTTCAACTTCGCTTTGTGAGAAACATGGGGAACAAAGAGAGGGGACTTTCTTTTCGTGTATACTGAATTTTAGCTCGGTGTGGATTTATTGTAGATTTAACGTTAATTCAATATACACTCGCGACAAATATTAAAACAGCCCTCGCTTAACTCTTTAACACGTTCTATGTCGAGCTATTTTCACTCTAGTCATTTGTTATTCTACTAAAACTTGCTATATTATCTGTAATTATTAATGATCGTATATAATAATAAAACAGATTTATTACGATCCATTCCTGTGGTAGAAATTGATTCTTTGATTCCAGATTTGTTATAAACTGTATTTTACATCATTAAATAAACATGCAAGCATGTACCATCGGTGGTACACGTGGCACGGAATGTGTTAACCCCTTGCACTATGGCTCCTTTCATGTCGCGACGATTAGCACTTATTTGTCACTAATATTTTTAATAATATAATCAGACATTCTTTTATTTCTTTTATCGTCTTCATTTACCTTCGTTTCTATACTTTGGTAACAGAAAAATTTATTTTTACTTCAACGTGGAAGAAATTAATAATATTCATATTTAGTAGAGCTTGCATAAAATCTTCGCCACGAGTATGACTCGTTATTATAATGCACGGGGTTAATAAACCAACGTCAAACAGCCGATTTTGGTGCATCTTAAATCCATCGTTCAAAAAGTGACATAAAAATTACGAACGTTGTCCCAGAGTCTTTTCATTGACGGTAAACGTTAATCTCAGTTAAAACATAATTTCGAATCAATACGGATCAGCGACTTTCCCGATTTTTGTTCCCGGACCGTCGCGCAGAGCAAGTCGCGGCTCTCTTCGGGGGCGTGTTTCGAGCGGACCGCCGCATCGGCGTCACAGTAAATTGCATAAGCCTCGTCGTCGCGCGCTAATTCGTCCGGCCTTTGTCGTCGGATTTCGTCCGCCGCGGTGCGACGCATAATTGTCCGTAAACCGTACAGCCCGATAATCCCCTCTAGCCGTTTTAATGCCGGTAAACGTTCGTTGAACGCCGCCGGCATTGCCGTGCGACGGCCACTCTACCCCGGAGCTCGTCCGTCCCCCGCCACGCCTCGCGCCGTTTCCGCGTCGACCGGCTTTGCCCGTCCTTTATTTCCTCCGCGCGCGCGTTCCGCTTTAAGGGAGATTTCAATTTTTGATTCGGCCACCGTCCCCGACTCGTCGCGTCCAGGATTCGCCTCCGTGTCGGCGCTCCGATTTCCCGGACGCGTCGCGTCGGCCGGCCGGAGGACCGGGGGAACGCTCGCGCGGTCCAATGCCGTGCATTCGATTTACTACGCGGCCCGAACATCCGGATCGCCCGGGATCGATTACGCGATACCGCCCCCCGTGCCTATTCAAATCGTCGACCTACGAAAAAAAAAAAAACGGCCGCGGCGACCCAGATTTTAAGAAGCCCCGACGCGCTCTCCGACCTCCGCGCGCTTGTTTGCCGGTCCTCGTAGCCGCGGATCGATCCCGCCGCGAAAGAATTGCCGGGGAAATAGAGGGGCTTTTCGAACCGCCCCTCTGTAACCCCCCTCTGTAACCCCGGACCGTCGAATTCGCGGCGGAAAAGTCGGAACTTTCGGAATAGGATTTTCCGACCCGAATTTCGGCCGCCGCCGCCGCCGCCGGGAGTCTGACCGGCGCTGGCCGGTTCCACTCGCGCGATCCCGCTGATTCCGTTCCTCGAGTTTCGCCACTCGGAGGAAATCGATGGATAATCCGCGAGCGCGGCCGAATAAATCTCGCCGGTTCCAACGTGAAATCGTGTTACGCGGTGAAACGGGGTTCGCGATAGTTTTCGCCGCGCTTACAGGAATTCGCGGGCGTCTGCCGTGTAACACAAAGGCCTCGGGATTTTCGTAAACTCGTTGCAGTGATGGTATGCGATGTATAGTGTACGAAGTCTTTAAAGAGACATAGCACTCGCTCTTTGTCTTAGTCATTAGCCCTGGCTCCTAGGCTGAGTCAGGCTAATTCTTTTAAAACTCCAACTCTTTGTCTCGCGCAACAAAGGATTTCGCTTTTGAAATTGGTAAATAGATTGAATGAGTAAAAGATAAAACATTTCTTGTGCCAAATAGAAATAAAGTGAACGTTGCCGACAGTTGGATATAATTACGAAATAGGACGAATTTAAGAAATGGAAATTGAATAAACGTTCTTTCATTGCTCCGTTTTATTTTCAGAATTTGAGAAAAATGCATCGAGTAGTTGCAGAAGTAACTTCACATTTTTAACCCATTCAATTATAATAACGAGTCAGACTAGTGGTGAAGATTATATGCAAGCTCTACTATATACGAATATTAATCTCTTCTACGTGGCAGTAAAAATAATTTCTTCTGTTATCAAACTATAGAAACGAAGGTAAAGACAATACAGGAATCAAAAATTGTCTGCTCTTATTACGAAAATTATTTAGTCCAAATAATTGCTAAAATTGTCACAGCATAAAAGGAGCAATAATGCCAATAAAGGGTTAACAAGATATCTGTTCGTAAAATCAAACCGACTTCCGCAACGATCCAACAGCAACATTATTAAATTCTCTCAACGTCTCTATAGTTTGATATCCCGCCCACTCGTGGCTGCCATAAGCGCGTAAAATCCGCGCACTGGCAATTGCTCGTCGACCAGGATAACCATTGAAAAGGAATCGCAGGAAAGCCGGGTCCGATTTCAAGGAGCCCCGTGCTCGCGTTAACGGGTGCAACTCGCAGGAATTCGCGATAGATAGGGGTGATTCAGATCCCGGGACAATGCATCTACCTAAGCATTCCGGAGAATGCCTCGGTTGATGCATGGCGCCCATTAAGTTCCCGTTTGATAGTTTAATCACGGGGCAGAGGGCCGCTGTCTCGTTCTTCCCCGTTCTTCCGCGTTCGACCCAGTTCCACCTTTAAAACCCGTGCAATCCGCGGCCTGGAAAATGCCTCGCGCACGGTAACCCATGGGATACTATTACGTTGGAAACTATGAAACGGGCGTCGCAGTTGGACACGAATAAAACAAAAACGCCCGTTTCATAGTTTCCAACCAAATGTATCTACCGAATAATGAAAACTATGAAACGGGCGTCGCGGTCGGATACGAATAAAACAAAAACGCCCGTTTCATAGTTTCCAACTT
This sequence comes from Augochlora pura, assembly GCF_028453695.1. Lineage (NCBI taxonomy): Eukaryota > Metazoa > Arthropoda > Insecta > Hymenoptera > Halictidae > Augochlora > Augochlora pura. Next base: position 15,355,766 of record NC_135774.1, on the reverse strand, counting down.
GATACATCGTTCGGCCGAAAAATCCTGTAATTGATGGTACACCATCGCCGTCTTCGTTTCACTATACCACCGAGGCGCACTTCGCGGGCTCGCCGATAGACACCGTGAGAAATCCGGCAATTCCGAGATAAGCAGCCGAATCGCACTCGAATCTCACTTTCGATCACTTGGAACTGCCGCGTAGAGAAGCTTTCCGGTTCGTAGCACTCCGAGATTATTTTCTATTTCTCACTCGAACGTCCTCGCGCGAGATTGCCGGTCGCGCGCCACCGGAATTCCGAAATCCTGGCGACAGGAGATCGCGGCTGGAAAAGAGAAAAAGAGAGGGAGGAGAGAGAGAGAGAGAGAGAGGGCGAGCGAGAGAATTTCGCGACAGGAACTGCTGCGATTACCGAGATTTCGGGACGTGCCGCGATAAAAGATTAGATCTCTCGGACGTGACGCGCACCGACGCGCGGCCAAAGCGGGCGAGGGGAGGGGCGGCGACGCGCGGGGTGGAGACCGCGGCTGCAGGCGTGCTAGGTGTTCGGGGCTGCACTTTAATCTCGCAAATGATGCGAGGACACGGCTCGGCGGGCCCCGTGCGCCACGCTCGTAGATCGCGGATAAAAGAACGCGCGCCGCCGCGGCTTTTGACTTGTTTATCCTGACGTCGCCCCGGGCGAGGAAAGCGATTTCCTACCGGCGCGAGAGGGGGGCCACAGCGAGGAAATTGAGGCTCCCTGGGCCGATTGAATTCCCGAAGATGGAGGCGGCGGCGCCCGTGCGGAACGGAAACCCAAAAATCTTCGCGCGAGACCTCGTTCCACGGGAGGTGGATCGGACAATATGGCGAGGCGCGGGGGATGGCTGTTCGCAGGATAAACCAAAGGGGTTTTCGATCGTTTAGGGTAAACGGCTTCGAGTCTCGGCTTTCGGAGCGGCGCGGGCTTCCGGATAAGCGCTGCCACGCCCACGAGACCATCGACGGGATCTCTTTGACGACTTCCTCGAGATTTAACAATGGGTTCGCGGAGAACGTTCGGGCTTGGGTCACCGATTCTTTAATTTACGATTATTCGGATTGTGAAGATACTAGAATCACACCGCTCCATACTCTTCCAACAAATCAGAACTTTTTAAAAATTAACATTAACATTTTTAAAAATGTTACTTTTACTTTTGTAAACTAATATAAAAGAATAGCTGCGTTTAATGCTCCAAAATCTAGTAAAGAGGGATTTTACAAATTGCAGCACAGTAGTTCTAAATTGTCTTCCAACTAAAGCTCTCGTTAAAAATCGAGAAAACGCGAATTTTATATAAAATATCATACGATTGTTATGCGAATTAATGGCGGAAGATTTTCTCTCTCCATTCGCAATGAAAAACAATGTCTCCTAAACAACCTCCACCTCTTTCGCACGTCTTCTTTAACAAGAGTCACATGTCTACACATTCGCGGCTCTATTTCACCGATAACACCTTGTATATCGTCTTTAAGTGTCTTCTCAAGTACTAACGAGAGAGTCCAAAGGTGTTAATTCGCCTTATCGCTGTTCTCAATTTTGATCGCCTTCTCGAAAAACAGCTTGGTCTAGAAATTGGCGAAAAGCAACGCTCTGGCATTTTCATGGCGCGGAAATAAATGCCTCTCGTTATAAATATAACGTTAAACCATTTCATCGTAATTTTCACGAATTTCACGAATTTTACGAATTTTACGAATTAGTAAAGAATTAGAACATCACGATACGTTATCGAAGCGCGTTCCACTTTGATTAATGGCGCGGTTATCACTCGCGATCTATCAAAAAATGGCAGCAAATTGTCGGATAAGGAAATGACTAGTTATACGAAATGAAAGCTGTAGTTGGAAGACAGTGTTTTAAAAATCGAGATCAGTGCCGAAAGCTAAAACCCAGAGAAAGAGGTCGGCTTTTGCGGTGGATTCGGTAAAGAGTTAAAGGACGTGAGCGTCGAGGTCGTAGCGGAGGGTCGATGTTCCGATGGCGTGGTGTCCGACGGGTCGCGCGCGCGAGAATTAGGCGCGAAACACGCTCGCTGGTTATGCTAACAATGCGCCCGCCTACGTACGCTCGCGATCCAATTTTCCACGTGCTCCGGGAGCGTATCGCCACCGGCGTAAGCGGTTTACGGGGGCCCGGCATGTCATAGCCTGGCCACCTGTCTAAATGCAATTGCGGATCACCGGCGGCGGCATCCGTGCGCCGACACGGTCCGTTGAATAATTTTACGATCCTCGGGAACGGCGGCACTCTGGTTTATAAAGCACGGCGTGGCGGCACCACCCGGGAACGTCCGATTCGCTATCACAGTTCGCAGCGGTCCGCAGAGGGATATTAACCGTGGCCGTCGCTCTCTCCTATGGGGTTTCGAAACCGCGGCGGTCGTCGCGTTTCGCCGACGGAAGAAAGCCGCGCGCGCGCGCGCGACAAGCTTTTCCCGCGGCGAAGAGAAAAATGGTTCCCGGGCCGCGATAAGAAGCGTTTTTCGGACACTTTGCAACACGCGGGCCGGCCGGGGGGAAGTCGCCGCGGTAATAAATTGCCCGCCAATCGGGACCCTCACCCCATCGTCCACGCCCCCGCCGTCGCCGCGGCCGCGAAATTATAATACGGCCTGCGTTTCGCGATAAATCACGCGGGGGCAAAATGGTCGCCGGGAGCGAGGCAACGAACCCGTATAAATCTCGCCGCCGATTTAATCGATCCGCGCGGAAATTTCTTCGCGGATAACGGTCTCGGGGGTCTGACAAATTGCGCGGACACCGGGAACGATCGGGAAAAAAAGCCGTGGTCGGCCGACCGGCCGGCAGACGCGCGTCCTGCACCGTGCAGCCGCGTGCACCGGTGCATCGCCGGGCCATTTCGCGTTGCACGATCGTCGGCGAGAGCAGCAACAGCAGCAGCACTTCGTCACCGAAACACACACATAGGATGGAGCTCCGTCGACGGCACGACGCGACGCGACGCGATGCGGCAGCAGTCATTTATCCGGCGGATACGTCGGGGCGACGGGACGCGTCGCGACGCCAGGATCCCGTTGATACGGCAAATTGAATTTCCTTCTGGTGGGCTGGCCGTAAGGGCGCGATCTCCTCGCCGTTTTCCGGGCGGCAATGGTGCGTGCCCGATTCCGGACATGGTAATTGAATTTCCACGAAATCCGATCGTCGCCGCTGCGGCCGGGCCCACCGCCGTCGACGCCATCCGAGATAGCCACTTCTGATCGGGCTTAATCGAAAGCCGTGTTTTTCGAGCGGACCTTCCCACCGCCGCCGCCGCCGCCGCCGCCGCGTCGCGACGTCTCGATCTCTCGCTGTATCGTTCCCGGAAATTGCGTTCGAATTCATGGCGAGCCGGCCGGGTCGAATAACACCGTGGAAATCTCGTTCAGCGACGCGGGGCCGCTCGCTCTCCGCCGAGCCGACTCTCTTCTCCGTTGCCGCGAGGTTAAACGAACGGCGGCCGCTGGGTCCCCGGTTCGTGATTTCCTTCCGTCCGACGGTGGCTCCCGTTTTTCGGAAAATTGCGCGCGGCGGTTCGATCGAGCCACGATTTCCTGGTGGACGGGTCGATGGATCCTCCTCGACGCTCTGCGATCGCGATCGACGTTCCAGTTCCATCGAATTTCCCGAACGCAATCGCGCTGCAGTGCTGCGCACAGCCCGGCGTCCTCGGCGCAGTTCCCTCGTCCGAAAAAGCCGTCGTCCTCGAAGGGGGCACACTTTCACCGATCGATTTCCCGGGACGATTTTCCGGCGCGATCCCCCGGCTACGTGGATCCAACTATTTTCCAGCAATAGTGTAAGCGCGAGGCTTGTCTATGTCGGCCGCTAGTTGCTCGCGTAGCACTCGAGGGTGGGGGGTTGACGCGCGCCTTCTTAAAGCTTTGCGGTTTTTTCAAAACCGGCGCGTCTCCCCCACTCTCACGGCTCGCTACCCCCACCACGAAGCGTCGAGCCCGTTCGCTCGCTCGCCGCACGCTATTTTCCTCTCGCTCTCCTCGGCGCATTCGCTCGCGACGCGATTCACCCGTCTCTCTCCATCCAGCCTTATCTTTCTCTCTCTCCTCTCGGTTCTCCTCTCTCTCCACCGCCTCTCGCTGACGTTCTACGTCCCCTCCGGCCGCCCTGCCCTCCCCGACACGATCCTCGGCGCGCCTCTAGCATGCCTCTTTTCCCAACGCGATCGCCTGCATCGCCTGCATCGCCTGCATCGGCTGCGTCGAGCCGCTCGCGTCCGAGCCTCGCCACGGATTCAATCCTTTTCCTATCCAATCGAAATTTCCATGACCCGTATTCTTTATACGAGACCGACGCGCGGCCATTTTCGGGGGAAATTTACGGCACGCAGGACCGGCGGTTATCGCCGCGAGGATTTTTGCGGGGAACCGCAAGGCTGAGTTCTTTACGAGCATGAATTATTTATGCCCTGTCGCAACGCGCGGCGATCGGCTCTCTCTCTCTCTCTCTCTCTCTCTGTCCGGATCTCCGTCGCGGCGGCGCGGGAATAAAGAAAATCCGGCAGCCGGACGATTTCCCGACCTGCGCCGGGAAAGATCGCGCGAGCCGTTTTAGAGGTCGACGGCGTCTTCGAGCCGAAACTCTGTCGGAGAAGTTGGCCGTGCCGCGACGAGATCTCGATTTTCGTTTCGGTCGCAGTTGGCCCAAGTTTGCCGGAGAGAGGATGATGCCTGTTCTCGAGGAGGCGGGCGAGGCAGGAGGAGACGGCGGGACAGGGCGGAGCGCCGAGTAACTGTAACGCAAATAGGGGTAATTATTTCCGCTATCAGGAACGCTTCCGCGAAGGAATCACGCGAGCGTGGCTCACGAAAAGCCCGGGGTACGGAGCAGCCGCTCCGAGATTACGGTAGACTCCTCCTTGTCTGCAGAGATTCTAGGGGAGCCTGTGGAAGCAACAGAGGAACGTCGTCGGGAGACGTAAACTTGTTAGGAACGCGTCCCGGATCGATAGGCCGCTTCGGAAAACACTTGCCAGGCCGGCGGAGTCGTGTTTTACCGCGGCACGGCGCGGCGCGGCGTCTGGTCGGTTGCCAGATCCGCTGAATTTTCCCCGGCTCCTGGAATCGGCTCCGCCGCGATCCACGCGATCCACTCGCGATCCTCTCGATCGGCTCCGTCGAAACGGAGAACCGCGGACCCGGGAACGGGCCGATTCCCGGCGAGAAAGAGAGAGAAAGAGAGAGAGAGAGGGAGAGAGAGAGGTGGGGGCCGACCGACCACGAAAGATATATAATCCTGGCGCGGCGCGGCGGAACGAGCGAGCCGAGCGAGCTGCACCGAGAGAGATGCACTCCGCTGCAAGCGGGCCGGAGCGGGCAGAGCGAGCGGGGAGAACTAGCTGGACGCGGCGCTAATGCGCCTGCTAACCTTACTTTCGCATTGCTAGACTCAATTCATGCCAAGGCTGACTGGGTGCGTTGCCCTCCATTGCCCCTATACCACCGTCATTGGCGACCCTCCTCTGCCCCCCCCCGGAGCCCTGGCAGTCGCCGTCGCCCGCTGCCACGCCGCCCACCGACAGTTCCTTGCCCCCTCGGACCCCCGACTCGCCGCGGAGCCGAGCCTCCATCGCTTAGCTCCTGCTAGGCGACTTCGTCTTCGCAACTCGCACTCTCTGCCAGCGACTTTCACCACCCTGCCTCCAACGAATCGCCGACATTTTCGTCTCTTACCGCGGCCATGTTCCATAGCGTGAATTAACCCTTTCCAGGTGAAAAGTCGCCGCGTTTCTCGGCTATAAGCGCGCGCTTTCAATGGTCGTCGATTATCGTGGGTTCCCGCGCGAAGACGCGCGGCGAAAACCGGCGAACGGTTCGATGGGAATTTGGGCAAGTTCGGCGCGGAGTGGCCGGTTATTGACACAGGGTTAATCGACCGTCGGCCACGGTCCAGCGTCCCTCGGTGGCTCCGCGCGCTTGTTTCCGCTCGCCGTCGCGCCGGCGAGTCTGTTTTCTGTCGGAGCGCGGCTCGAGAAATATTTGGGCAGAGGGGATCGGCCGATGCAGAACTGCGCAGCGATCGGGATCGATAGGCAAAACTGTGTTGGCTCCGCGCGACGGAAATAGAATTCGGAGGAACTGTTTTTCGATCGAATACGGGAAAGCTATTTCCGTTCGCGGATCTACACCGGTCCCTGTTCTCTCTTATTATTGTTACGGCGGGCACCCGAGGCGTCCCGCGACGCTCCGCGGGATCTGCCTGCGCGGAGAATCGAGCGATTCTCGCGGCGATTCAAACATCTCGCGAGTCGTGCAACTCGTGCGACTCGCGGTTTCACGCGCGGCGGAGTCGTCGACTCTAGCCGACGAAATTTTCCACGTCGCGATAGAACGCCGCTCCATTATCAGAGGAGGACTGCGGGCGTGTGTTTGATCGGCGATAACGGCGCATCGGGCCGCGTTCCGCGCGGCTCTATTTCCAGGCCGAGAAACGCGGCCGGCCCGCGCGATCCCCGGCGCAGCCGGTCCGTGCACTATCCGCGAGAAACCCACACGCCCGTAGTGCCGCCGCCCGCCTATTATTAAAATCCTCGAGCAACGCGTAAACTTCCCCAAAAATAAAACTGCAGCATCGCGGTCGGACCGCGCTCCTATCCCGGACCGGCGAGCGAAACGCGCCGCGGACCCGTTCACTTCCGAGAAATCGGTGTCTCCGCGGCTGTTTAACGAACCCGCGGCCACCACGTTTTCGGGAAACTGCTCCTCGCACGTTTTACTGCCGCGCGAAATATCCGGGAACGCGACGCGCTTCGCAAATCCCATCACTTTTTTTCGTTAAAAGGCAGCGTGTTCTACTAAAAGAATATTTTCATCGCGTTCAACGCGTTGCTAACACAGAGGCAAATGCTCCAGGATTAAAATAACGTAGAAAAAACAGACTTTCATGTATTAATTTATGTTGCATATATAATATTAATTCACGACTTATATTTTTTGTTTATTACTTATTATTTGTAAGATTTAAGGAGATGATGTTAGATTTCTGTTAGAACGTGGTTAAAATATTTAAGTTAAAATATATTTCAGTCGACGTTCCAGCAGTCTGACGAGCAGAAAAAGATTCTACACCGTAATTGCGCAACGTGAATCCCGACGTTAGAACGTTCCTCGCGATAAAAAACGGGGGAGCGTCGTCGTCGGTTCGACGAATTTGCAAGTGGCTGTGACGGTGCGAATATTCGCGGACCGCTAATATCGCTGAAAGGTTTCCGGGGCGTCGTTTGTACCGTCAATAAACTAGTAATTATTTGTCGGTGGGGTCGCCGATAGATTCGGCGATGGCCGCTCGAAAGAGAATTGTTTTCCCCTCGACGCCTCGCGCCTCGATGTAAACGTTTCTACTATCTAGCTTGGCTCTGTTTGTCCGAGCTTTATCTAACGGCGCGCGGCGCTCGGCGGATCGCGCAGACCGGTCGATTCCGATCCTGAAACTCGAGCGTAGCACTCGAAATCCCGAGGGGGATAGGAGACGCGTTAATTGGCCCGCGATCGGTGTCGGCCACTCTGTATTTGCATGAGCAACGAACACGTCGTCGAACGCAACGCTTATTTATAACTTTTTCATCCGGCGAGCTCTCTTATCTGGCGTCTTGCCATCGGTTCCCTCTCTCCCGCACTCTCTCCCTCCCTCTCTCTCTCTTTTTCTCTCGTCCTCTCCGTTTCTCTGCCGTTCCTCTCGCCTCCCCACCGCCGGTTCTCGTTGCAACTGCACGGCACGTTGATCGGTGCCAGCGCGCGTGCTCGCGTCTAGACGTTCTCTATAGAGGATTCCACGTTCGCGGTCCGCTGGAGGATCGAAGGAACTCGAGAGAGATAGAGAGAGAGAGAGAGAGAGTCTCTCCTCTGCCGAAGGTCCGGTTAATCAATGCCCTTTTCGAGAAAGAAAAAGACGGTGACTCGCGAGAACCGCCTCCTCGGCCGACAACGAGGAAAAGGCCACGGGACAAAAACGGGCCTCTCCTCTTCTCGATCGTGTGGCTAATCGATTCTCGCGCTGTAACGAGCCGATTGGCGTCGACGCGCGATCGACAAGTTCGACGAACCGCGACAGAAAACTCTCCGCGAGACCTTAACGGCCTCTTTGCGCTCGAACGCGAACCGTAATAACACACCGTCCGGGCTTCGCGAGGGCTTCGAGATACTGGAGCCGGTTACTGTGCGGTTGCCAGTGCGGTTAGTAATTAACTTTATCGTGCTAGATGCTTTCCTTTCTCTTTCCTTTAGATTTCATTCGTTGACAAATTGTTGGAATTAATCGGACGGAAATTCTTAAAATACCATGGAAATCGTATAAATTTGTTGGTTTCTGGATTAACGAAATTTTCTGCAGAGCTTAAGAGATAATAAATTGTTCTAGGTAAGATGTCACAACGTCAATTATAAGGTAAATATTACTCTGAAACTCGGGACTCTGAAATATGTATTTAATAAGCATCAGGAATGACGCGATTAAAATAGCGAACCTATTATGGAGCATGTACCTATTATGGAACAGCGTTTGGTTTCGTTGCTCGAATTTTTGATAATTATTCTCCATATTCGACAACCCTATAGATGAAAACTTATAGGATCGATTCTGCGTTAAAAACCGAGTCGAAGACGTAAAATACGATTTCTCCTTAGCCGTGTCTGTTTCCGAGAAAATCGAGATAGAATTGACGGCGCGCGATAAGTAGAAAAGGTGTGCCACGACCAGACACATCCTTCCAATTGTTTTGTTCCCACGAAGTGAACGATGCATCGTAGAGCGTCATACCGCATTTTCTACGCATCGCGGCCCGCAGAATCCCGCTCCGCACACAATTCTAAGATAAACATCGCGCCGCGGCGCAACAGCGTTGCATTTTCATCGAAGGTGCAACGCTCGCTGCGGTCGAGCCTTATCTCTGGTCCAAGCAGATGCTTGTCGACCGCAAGAAGGAAGCGAATTGACGTGTGCACATTGCTCCGTGTCCGTCTCGCGCACCTGTTTATAAGACTGACAGACCGCTCGTCCCGTTATTAAACGAACCGAACGTGAAAGTTCGCCGACAATGGGCCGCGCGTCTCGCGTGGAAACGCATCTGCGACGTACTCGCGGCGTGCCCGGCCTTCCCCCGACACGCTCGCGGAAAGCCGGCCTTGCATCTTTCAAGGCACGCGCCTATGTCTGATTCACCCGGAAAGCTATGCGGGGACCGTGTCAAAATTCGACGCGGCCCTCCCATTGTTCCGCGACGCGTAATTAGAATACGAAACGGTTATGATTTTCGTATCGAATCGTTTCGGCGACCCGCGAGACTCGGCTCGTCCTCGTTTCGCCCGATCGGATGTGGCGATTAGTCACCTAGGCGGATCAGTGCGAAATTCGAGAAAGGAACATAAATTGATAAGGCTGTTGGAGATTAACCACTTAGCTGCGTCAATTTAATTTGGTGATAAATTTTGTTACGCGTTTTATCGATCAGAATAAGTATAATTTTGTCGACAGTTATGCTAGAATTATTCTAAACCGTGCAAAATTTATGAATATGAATTCATATGTATTTTAACCTAGATCGTAGGAGAAATATTTTTTCTTGTAAAATGTAGAATTACCCTTTGCTTGTGTATACTCGTCGTACGCTTCTAACAGGTTAATAGCGTCTGTTTCGGCGCGAGCGAAAATAGAAGTTGCTCTGAGGCAACTTAATTGAAAGATGCTTTCGGTTATCGCTCGACTTCACGTTGAGAAATTAATCGCCAGTGAATGTTTAAATAAATCAGTCAAGTTACAATAAATCACTTTAATATTATTAATGTTGGACTAGCGAGGTAATGTTCGGAGAGACAGCGGTTCTGCGTTGTATAGTTGTAGTTGATTGAACATTTTACCTGACATACGAATTCTTCGTTACGCCGTAACACGTGGTACTCTTTACCTGACATACGAATTCTTTGTCACGCCGTAACAGCGTCAACCTTTTACAATCGCAGCCGTTTTAACTCTGAATGTAGCATAATTCTTCTGACCTATAGCACAGTAGATAAGATTCAGTCTTGTCGATGGTTGCACTTGTAACAGTAATCATTTTTTAACTCACGATTATTCATATGTTATTATACTATGAGGTAAATATTATAGCAACGCTTGTTAAAAGTCGGAGCATAATAACAATTTTGATCGGAAACGTGAATATTATTTTTGAAGGTGCTACAAGAATTCTCGACGTCGCCGCGGACTCGCCGCGCGAGTGCAAAGGGTTAATAGGTAGCCGAGTAAATTCTCGTTTAGCCGAGTATCTCACGGGCTGCCCCATAAGTGCGAGGGCCCCCGATCGGAAGTAGTTCTCGCGCGGCGGTAGCCAGACCGCGTGTCCGATTGGCAGAACCTAGCACGGAGAAAATCGATACTTAGATCTCGTTGCCCGAGCCTCCGTTCCCCGATAGTCCGCGAGGCTCTCTGTTATTGTGTTTCCTATACCTGGGCGAGGAGGTTTCTCCTTCGTTTCCAATATCATAGCCGAGCTTTGTGTCTGCGACTTCCGTCGAGTGGAAACCAATAAGTGCATCGGGAGAAGGGGGTGGGGAGGGGGGATGAGGAGGGAGAGTGGAACTCTCTCTCTCTCTCCGCGAGCTCTTTGTTCCACTCGCAGCACGCCGAAATTCCATTTCTCCCTTGGAACACGGATTCGGGAGAGCGTGTAACTCGATACCAAGCCGGGGGACACCCTCTCTCCCTCTCTGTCTTTCTACTCATATTTTCCCCCGGTATAGTATTTCGCAAAAGCGGAACAAATTTTCCGGTTACACTACCGATGGCTCTCGATGGCCGCCGGGTGCTTCCGGTCCCGCTGCCGTCTAAATCAGCGCCGCCCTCTCTTTCGAGGCCGCCGCAATAACGGCTACGGCCGCGATAACTCTGTCCGACCGGGGGGCCAGCGGAGCCCGGCTACTGTGGGTTAACGAGTCATTGTGCCTTTAGTTTATTTCCAACCATTGTTCATGCTATATATTTTTTTATCGAATACGCGCGGTCGTTGAAATTCAACTGATTAAACTCGTTTGTTAAAATTCGACGGGCTGAAGGGGGGAAATTTTATAAATATTGCAGCAATGATTTTAGTTTTTTGGTGGTGGATTTATGATGTTAACATGATGTAACATTCTTCTTTTATGGAAAATAATGTTCAGACTGATACGCGACAACTGACCCCAGAACATTGTCTTCTCTTCTCCGCGATATTCAAACAAGTTTCTCGATTGCCCGTATTTAATAGAATTAAACGATGACAAGAAACTTAAGGTAGAGTCTAACAGAATCTAGTCGTTTTCTTAAAAATCTCCATCACGTGTCAAACACGCCAAAGTCTGGCGAGGGTTTAAAAAATGCTCGACTAGATTACTAAAGTTACTTTTAACAACGAAATTTTCGGAGGTCACAAGGAACGTAATATTCGGCTCCTCTAGCCTAGAGATTGTAACGCGGTCCCCCGTTTCCAAAAGGTCCAGATCTTCCAGGCCATTTGGCCGACCGGGTACGAGAGTCGTTCAACTTTGCGAGACACGGTAATTCCTAATATTTGATGGCCGTAGTCCGCGCGAACCTCCTCCCGCGGGGTGACACGGGCCGGGAATTCTCGGGCCGAGGGGTAAATGAGGCGAGTCGAAGCTCCGTCGTAACTCGGCGTAGACCCCGCTGATCGCCGTGGATGAGGACTCGGTCGGCTGGGCTGCTCGTATTCGCGAATCGAGGCGGAATCGTTGGCCGCGCGCGCGCGCGAGAGAGAACTCGCCAGTCGGCTGCTCTGAACGCGCGATTACACGATTCTCCAAGTTCGTCCATCGGACTGTCCATTCGTCTGTACATCTGTCCATCCGTATGTTTGGCCGACCACCCGTCCGTCCGTCCGTCCGTCCGTCTGTCCGTCGCGCCGGTTTCGAGCGAGCTCGTGTTGCCCGGTCCGTGGGGTAGCTGACCTAACCGAAGGGGTCGTTGCACTCTCGGTTGGGCCCGCTTTCATCCCCTCCACGACCGCCTGGTTCCTCTGGTCAGCCTCGCGGACCTTAACCGCTCTTCTTCTCTTTCGTCGATTCTCCTCCTCGTTCGCCGTGGTTCCTCTTTCTCCGTCCTCCTCCTCCTCCCTCCCCGCCCCCCCTTTTCTCATTCGGCCGAGTCTCGGTCCTCGCGCTCAGGTTTTATCCTCTCCGTCTTCTTCGGCTCGTTCTTTCTTCCTTTCTTCTTCCTCTTCTTGCGGGCCGTTTCTTCCTCGATGCTGCCCCCCCCCCCCTCTTCACCGCTCTCTCGCGCGTCCTTCTATGCGCTCGCGCGCGCGTGTGTGCGCGCGGGGCCCCATACCTACTCAACCCCCGTGCGCCCGTGGCCGGGGTCCAAAGGAAATTATAGTTATTTACCGTCGGCCCTTTCGGATAGTCGGTTATTTCGCGGTAGTTGTTCCCTCTCTTGTAGGCATAACTCGACTTGGGAACCGAGAGACAACTTCTTCGCTCGGCGGGCAGCGGCGCGGCGGAGGGGCCGAGGGGAGAGACGGAGGAGAGTCACGATAGAACGGAGCCGCGGAGAGAGCCCCGGCACTCCGGGGCGGGAGCGAGAACGGGACGGATAGACGAGCTCTCCGGAGCTGAAAGTAAAGAGAGGAGAATCGGTCGGCAGGGGGATGGGGGCTGGTAATGCCGGTGATGCTGCCTGCTGCCGTAGCTGCCGCTTCTTCCAACGATCCGTGCGCCGATCTCTCGAGGAACGAGGATCCTCTCCCGCCCTCCCTCTCCCTCTCTCTCTCCCTCGCCTCCCCTCCCCCCGTTTTTTCCTTTGACAGGGGATCCGCGATAAGTATCGTATGCGATTCTCCTATCTGCTCGCGCGATCTCCTCGAAATTATGATTCCCTCGAAGCCCTCTTCGCGCGCGAGCTTCCCCGCTTCTTCTCTTCTATTTCAACTTCTGGACGATGGAGTCTGTCTCAGTGGCGGACACTCAAATTTTTCATCGTCGCACAGAAGGCTGAACATCCGCGGAAAGATCTGCGTACTCTTTTCGCGGATCACGCTCGACGCCGATCCGTGCAGCTTTCTTGCAGCCACGGATCGAGCTGCAGCGTCTAGATCGTCGCGGTCGGTCGCAGCAGGAGTCAATGTCTTCTGTTTCGGGAGGGAGAGCCGCAGGGGCGCCGCACAGTGGGCCGTTTACCCCGAAAACCCGGCAAAAAGACGCGTCGTAAAAATATGTGCGCAACGACAGATTTGGTCGGTGGTAATTAATTGAAGGTATGGCTGGCGATTTATTACGATTTATTGCGATTTGTTTCGGTAATGGTATCGAGTGACCATTGATGCACTTTGCACGTGGCTATGCAGTCACTCGAGTGACTCGTGTTCAAATCAACTATTATTATTCATATTGTATTCATAATTATATCACATATAAATATTAATATATGAATATAATATAATATAATATAATATAATATAATATAATATAATATAATATATGAATATAATTATTCATATACTATTCATATTATTCTGTTATATTATAACTGTTATTATATATATTATATTATATAAATCTGTTATATATTATTAACTGCTATATTATATTATATAAATGGCAGAATTTGATGTCCTTATCGTCAACTTAAATTACGCCATTTCACATATCTCCACTGCCCATATTTCTCGAGTTATATACATTATATATAATAGGAACAAGTCCAATCGTTGTGTCATCTTTTAATCACCACTGTCGCAATTTATGTCACATTTAATTCGAGTCACATTTCTAAAGTACAATGTCGTATCTTCTTCTTAAGAAAAAGTCTGCGACCAGACACTATATCGGAACAGTTCGAGGGACTGTCGTGATTATCGACGGCCCCCGTAGCGGTGCAGGAGTTTCGTTCGAAATTGCTGAGCAGCGCAGGAAATTGTTTCCAGTTGCTAATTCGTTGTTCGGGAGTTGTTAATCGGTTTAACACATTTCATATTCAATGTACGTACTCCGTAATTATGTTTCTGTTAGCACAGTTACTATAAGTATATACTGGATACACAATACATGTACGTACTTCTGAACAACGAACAAGTTGGTTAATAATACATTTTAAATCGACAGATAAATTACGAGCAACGAGATAGGTAATAATGCGCGGAGGACGACTGCAAATTTCTAAGCAATCTCCAAGTGTTGTTCTTATGGTAAAATATAAAGAAGTTTAGGTTATGTTAGGTACACGAACGCAGCCGCAGAAAATGTTTTCTACCGCGTGTTCGGGGTAAATGGCCCACCGCGCCGGCCCCGACCGGGGGCCGGGTCCGCGGGGAGGGAAAAGAGGAGGGGGGGGGGGGGGGCCAAGGAAATCACGCTGTTTCGACGGGATTCACGGAGCGTGCATGACGGAAATGCGGCCCGGCCGGCGCGCGCGTTGCAGCGGTCGTGCAGAGCGGCGGTGGCATGAAACCTCCGCCAAGACAAAAAGTTCTTCTCCGCAGGGGAGGAAGAGAAAGGAGGAAGCGCATAGAATGGAAACGAGAGAGAGAGGGGAAGGAGATCCTCTGGCCCGGTCGAAGGGGGGCCATCGACCAACAGCGAGCGCACAGAGAAACGCGACCGGGGGGGCTAGGTGGCCGGGTTCGGATGGGGGGGGGGGGGGGGAAGGGAGGAAGAGGGGAGGTTTTGGCAGCAGCAGCAGCAGCAGCGCGGTGTGTTTGCGAGCGCCTCGCCGTGGAGCCCCGGGTCCGCGGCGACCGGCTAGGTATCTTCGTGCGATCGTGATTATAGCCTTCTCGTGTTTTATTGCGGCTCCGTAGCGCGCGGTACGCTCTCTGCCCTCTCGCGATTCCCATTTCACGCGCTCCTGGCGATCCGCGGCCGGCACGTAACCCGCACCGAACACGGAAGACACCGGTGTTCGCCGAGCCGATTGCCAAATTCGTCGAATCGATCGTAGCTCCGACCGTTCGTTGCACACACTCGCGTCGGACCGCGCCGATTAATCTCGTGCACCCGCTCGGCGGACTTAGCTCTGTGGCACTCGTCCTTCCTCGCGGAGCAGTTTTCCGTGTCTTTCCGAACGGGAGGGTCGGTGACCGCGGTCATTCGATCAGCGCCGAGATCACTGACCGTCTCTCCTCTTCTAAACCGCCGCGGGGATCGGCGTACACGCGATCTACGCCAGGCCTGAACCAGGCTTCTTCTCGTCGTCTTATTTTTCAACGACGATCGCAGGGGACATCCCGTATAATTCAGGAGTTAGCGAACAGCGAAAGAGACGATTCGCTGTCGGCCAAAAGCTCTCTCTCGCTCTCTCTATGTTATCGATCCGCTCGACGCCGGAACGGACCGGCGAGCCCGGCTCGCACGCAGAGACCGTGGTACGCGGTTCGCTATTATTCGCTGCTCGCAGATTTAGGTTTTCAGCACGAAATGGCGGTGGGTCCGCTTATCGGATGACGTTAGCGGCCACGGTCCGCGATAAGGCTGCTTGTTTGCCGTGCGTTCGCGAGGCGTACCAGACTATGATAGAGATTAGCTTATCGCGACTACGAAGCCACAAGGAAGTCTCTGTCCGCTCGCCGGTACTATGTCAATATTATTTCAATGACCGGCGTCGGGCAAACAGCGTCGTCGCGGAGCTTCGAAATTCCGGCGCTGTCTATCGGCGGGGTATCGCCGTCTCGAGGCCGGATCGGACGCGCCGAATGGAATCCGGATCGGGGCTCCGAATCGAATCGCGCCCGAATCGAACCCGGATCGAAACTACGCTCTCTGCGGTCGGCATCACGGCCGACGAGCAATTCTCTCGCGATAACGCTGCTACGTCCCCGGCGATATTGAAACTACAGAGGATGAGGAGGAGGAGGAGGAGGAGGAGAGACACCGTGCAAACCTCGGGCCGTGTTTCGCCGTTATCTAATCGCGGCGAAACCGTCCGGTTTTCCGGGACACCCAGCACACACCCAGCCGAGGAACTAGTTAGCCTCTTATTCGCGCCGGGCAGAGAGCGCGCGCGCTCGTCCGCGTTCCTTTTCGTCGTCGCAGTTAAATTATTAATGCCAGTTGCTTTGGGCACTCATGCAACATTTATGGGAGCGCGGCGGTTCGAGGAAACGCGGACGAGAGAGATTCGCCGATTCGCCGTGAGCGAATTCGCTTGACCTTTATAATAAAAGCGGCCCGAAATAAATCTAGTCGCGGATTCAGCGAGCGCCGCTCATTATAGTTCGACGGTGTACGCTTCTTTCGCTGCGCTCGTTTTCCGCGAACGCACGACCGCGACGCGGGTACTGTCTATCGACCGTCATCGATCGACGTCATTTGTTGGCCGGTTCCTCGAACACCAGGAATCAACAAATTCGAAATAGCTATTATAAATAGCTATATAGGGCTATTTCGAAATAGCGAAATAGCCCTATATCTTCCTTGTATATCAGGCGAAAGGGTTAACCTTTGTAATTATATCCATTTCGATATACCATTCTGCATTTTATGCACACGAAGTCAATTTTGCCGCGGACTCGCCGCTGCAAAGAATTAATAATAATAATGAGCCGAGAGAAGCGAATCCGTTTTAAAGCCCGACGCGATTGCCGTCGATGACCGGCAGCGTCGACGGCACGCCGGGCAAATTTGTTTAATCGAATCGCCGCGGCGCACGTTCGAATTCCCGTGGACCGGCTGGTGTATTTCGACGAGAGCTAAGCGGCGCCTCATTTGTTTTCCACGCTTTTCAATTTCCTTCCGAACGAGTTCCCAGCTGCCCCGGCTAGGCATCGCCGGGCTACCGGCTTAATTCGTTTTCAAGAACCCTCGATGAATATCAATCTCTGTTGGAGCGGGCCGCGCTCGCGCTCGCCGCGTGAAAACCGGCGCGAGCGTTCTCGAGCCGATATATTTTGCCGAATTACGAGGACGCGGTGGCGACCGGGAAACTTGGAAATCTCCGGGAGCGGAATCGAGCGCGGCTCCTCCGACACTGTCAGAAACAAACGACAGCTCCGGGAACAGGGCCGGGAACGAGGTGTCGCGACGGTTCAAACGGAAACCGCGTGACGTTTCTCTCTCTCTCTCTCTCTCTCTTCGTCTTTCGCCTCTGTTCTCGGTGTTCGACTTCGATTACGTCCGCGTCGCGCCGTGTCGTCGCCGAACGGGGCCCGCCCGACGCTTTTCTTGAAATCGATTTCGCCGTTGGAAACGCTCCGCGGAACAATTCCTTGCGGCCAGAAGAGCCGAGCCGACTTCAATGGCTTAGTCGAATGAACCTTTTATAAGGCGTCGCTGCAATTTATTCCGCGCATCTCCCAGCCGCCCCCGCAGGATTTCCCGCCGATCGGATCCGATTCGTCGAAGCACCCCCTCTATCCTCTCTCTCTCTATAGATATATATTCCCGCCGAATGTTTCACCGCGGAGCAAACGTGCAATTAAGGCCCCGCCTCTCGAGGCGAACGATTCCCGGAGCCAACGACCGAAGATTTCATTTAGAAACTCATTCCGATGCAGCTACCGAGCGGGCTCTCGGATTAGCGCCTCCGCTCCCCCCTCCCGCTGCTTTTCTATTTTTCATTAGTCCCGGGCATAAATTCAGCCGGTTCATCGCGGCAACAATTCCTCCTCCGCCTCCTCCGCCTCCGCCTCCCTTCCTCGCTGGGCATTACCCGTTCGCTTGTTATCTCTGCGGCCGGGAGAAACCGTCGGCCCGTGCTCCGCGTTAATTGCGAGCCGGAACAACGGATTCGAGGGAAAAAAAGAAATGATCGCGGTAGAACGAACTTTCCGCCGTTGAAGACGCGATACCGTGCTCTTCCGCGCGCTGCGAAAACTTTCCGCGGATCGGCGAGCCGATAGGCGGGCGGTAATGCTGCAATCGGGATTGGTTCTATCGGGCCCGGGGATCGGTTGTTAAAAACTTCCACCGGCGAGACGCGAGCTCTCTTTCTTTTGACGGTTCGCCCGAAAATTATCGAACTCTGGTTAACTCTTTGAAATTCTCTTTCGGCTTGTTAAACAAAATGGACGATTTTGGGACAGGGAGGTACGATTATTAAACCCTTGCGCTGTGACTTCTTTCATGCTGCGTTGATTGACATTTATTTGTCTTCAATATTTTCCTTAATAGGAACAGGTAATTTTTGTTTCTTTTATTGCCTTTATACGGGAAAATGACTGCTTTTCGGCAATATAGGTATAACGCACATTTAGATACCGGAGATGAAGAAGGGGGGGGCGACAATGATTAATAAACGCATTTATATGTTGTAGAAAAAGTCACAAAATTATAAGAAGCTGTGTCATTTTTTACATAATTATTTTTCTAATTGAAATTGAAAAGCTGTCAAAATGACTTGCTTAGGCAATCTAGTGTTAATTTCGTTTCTAGACTTTGGTAACAGAAGAATAGAATTTGATTTCGATTTAGAAGAAAGGAATAATATTCACATTTAACCCTATGTACAACGATGCCTTTCACACTGCGTTGATTAGCCCTTATTCAATCTCAATATTTTCCCTAATAGGACCAAACAATTTTCGATTCGTCTATCGTCTTTATTTAACTTCGTCTATTGACTTTGATAACAGAAGAATCAAATTTGATTTCGATTTAAAAGAGATCAATAATATTCATATTTAATAGATCTTGTGTGGAATCTTTGTCAAGAGTCTCGTTATTATAGTGCAAAGGGTTAATACATCTCGCGTGGAATTTTTTTCGCAAGCTCGTTATTATAGTGCAAGGGTTAAAGCATCGCCTTTAGACTATCGCTGCTAAAAATATTCCGAAATTCAACTAAATACTAGAACCTCGACACCAACCATTAACAATCAATTATATAATATTGTTACGGCGACTTGTCTGAATGTCGTCGTAATGTGGTATTGCTCTGTGGTGAACACCCTTTAGAGAGAATAGCTGAAGACAGGGGTTGCCACGAATCTGTTGTGTCAATAGACAGTCAGCAGTCGAGACCGGACCGTCAAGCGATTCGTATATAAACGAGTTGTAAATACAATGCCGCGACGCGAGGCGCGTAACACGTTTAGTGAAATTCGCAACAATATAAACTATACCAAATTATCTACCTTTCCCGAGAAAAATTTGCCATAGTTTACTATATCGCGGCATCGTCCCTACGGCGAACAGAGTCGGCTCGAAGAAGCGTCGAGCGACGAAGATCGTCTCGAGATCGGGCAAGACGTTGGCGCGAGGTGGGAGCTCTTGATCACAGGGTGGACAATAAGGAAGATGTCGGGGACGGAGGGGGGTGGGGTGCGCGGAGATATCGAAGGGGGTTAACAGCGACAGGAATCGGAGATGCAGCGTAGGGTCCGGGTCGAAGGATATAACGGGCATGCACGGTGCAAAGCCTGGCGGCAGCGGTATCGGCCCGGGCCATCTTTGGTCTTTGTCTCGGTGACCTCTCCGACGCAGATTGCTTTTGGGTATTATACGAGAGACGTGGGCATAATACTCGGCTCGCAGGCTGCCCGTTGCTACACACTATTCCTGTACTAACGGTATACGGCGCGGAGCCCGCGCACAAGCGCTGCTCTCGCATAACGGGGGACTGGTTTACGGCGGCCGGGCAGGCTCCGGTGGAAGCCTAAGCTCCTCTCTAGCCCGGAGTGCCATCGCCGGCCGGTTTCTACTAACGAGGCCGATCGAGAGAGAGAGAAAGAGAGAGAGAGAGAGAGAGAGAGAGAGAGTCAGAGAGACAGTGACAGAGAGAGTAAGAGAGAGAGGGGAAAGAGGGCAAGAGATAGAGCGACAGAGATAGCGAAAGAGATAGCGAGAGGATCGCCGTTTGATAGCTAAAAAAAGATGCGCGGCCTGTCGGGGACCGTGCGCCACGCTGGATCCACGCTGACAATTCCGGCATGAGGTCACGACTTAATTATTCAGGCCCGCCACGCCATATTTTATCGACCAAGTTCGCCGGAGCTTGGCGTTCGCGGCCACGCCGCGCGCAGTCGTCCGCCCGGCGAACTTGAGCGCCGCGAGCACCGCCGAATAATACATGGGGAGCCGGCGAACAACGCGCGATGATGGAGAACGGCCGGCTCTTCCGGAACTTGGCCAAGTGTCCCGATGAATAGCTCATGGGTCCCCGCCAGGGACTCCTCCGTGAACCGGGTCCCTGTTATCGACTGCAACTTCCGGGGTCGAACAACTTGCACCGGCGGACTTTATTCCCGTCACTGAAATATTCCTGCGGGAGCGAACGCTCGCGAAGATTAAGGCCAGCCTAGTCGGCCGATCCTTTGCTCGCGCGAACGGGAGGACCGTGAATCGGGGAGCGAGTCGCCGGGTCCCGCGCGCTCTCATAAATCCCCGGCAAAACGGTACGCGACACACACCGAGTACACGGCGCGCGGCTAGATAACGCGGAGGAACAAAAGCGCGGCGGCGGCGGCGGCGCGCGGCCCGGGGCTGGCTTTGAATTTTAAAAACTCCGGAGAAACGTCCGGCCGACCGGTTTCCAGTCAGAAATAAAGAGGTAAACAAACGGACGGAAATAGCGGGGGCCGGCTTGTTCCCATTGCCATTATCGCGGGAACGTGTAATTATTCATTTCGACGTTTCAAAGGCCGAAATCGACCGATCGTCCGCGGACGCTGCCGCCGTTTCTCTCTCTCTCTTTCTCTCTCTCTCGCTTTTCGCGCGCAGCGAAAATGAAATCGCGGTGTGCGCGTCGCACGGCCGGGCTCTGTCCGATTAAAAACGAATTTACGGGGCGAGCGAACGTGTCCCGCGCTAATTACTTCTCGCCGCGGTGGCTCCGGTTCTCGCTCCGGTCCCGCGCGCGACCCGCAATAAACTGCAGACCTTGGCCGGCCAGATGGTGCAGCCCCTGCGACGCTCTCTCGCCTCTAATTCCGGCGATCCTTTGTCTAGCTTTTCGACGCCCGAGACGCTTCTCCGCGCACCGCCCGCCGAGTGGTTGCTGCTTCGCTCGAGACGCTGCTGTAGGATAAGGGCGAGTAATAGTCTGCTGAAATCCCGATCGCGAGCGTTCTAATACCGCGCGGTTTTTTGAACTCTTGTTTGGGGTTCAGGGGATGGTGACAGGGGTGTGAGACGTTTCTCTTGTATATTTCAATACTTTAATTTGTTTATTGGTTTACTAGTTTATTTATTTAGTTGACTTATTAATCCTTTGCGATCCGCGCAGATTTCGTGTGCCGCTTATCCGCTTGGTACTGTTTACTTTGAACTTCGTCGAATCCTTAATTTTCGTGATTTCCTTATGCAAGGTATTCCTTTTCTATCTGTCATTATTGTATTTGTTAGTTAAATGACATTGCATATTGATTAATTTTTAGCCAAATATGATGGTAGTATAGAGTCTATCGATGAACATTGGAGTTCGTATCTGTGTCGCTCGTATCTGAGTCACACTCGACATGGGACCGCTAAGGGTTAAGGAATTAATTTATTTATTGGTTTACTAGTTCATTTATTTAGTTGACTTATTATCCCTTCGCACTGCGACTTCTTTTACATTGCGTTGATCAGCATTTATTTATCCTTAATATTTTTAACAAAAGGACCAGACAATTTTTGTTCCTTTTATTCTCTTCATGTATTTTTATTTCTAGGCTTTGATAACGGAAGAATTTATTTTTATTTCGATGTAGAAGAAATTGATAATATTCATATTTAGTAGATCTTGCATGGAACCTTTGTCACGAGTCTGACTCGTTATTATAGTGCAAGGGGTTAAAGAACAGAATTAGAGAAGAATGTCTACAAAATTGCAACAGCAGAAAAAGCAGCCACCGAGTGTGGAGATCTCTTTTCTCAATAAATTATCAGATGAATTCGTTGCCTCGATTTTGAAAAAACGCGGACCCCCCCAAGTCATCGACTAAGGGACATTTCCCATGGAATAAATTCCAAATCCCGGACCCAGGAAATTGTCAAGCCGTCTGCTCACCTAAGAATCGGAACACTCGTCCTTTCGTTGATCTTGACCGGTTCTATTCCGGTTCTAATGCGCGTCCGCCGCCGTTCGAACTTGACCAAATTATTCTAGTCGGACGTCCAAGGACGTTCTACCACGCCGAGACAAGCCATAAACTTCGGAGGTCGGTTTCTAATGGCGGAACAGTCTGTTCCGGGCGTTAGAAAGCGAGACATTGAGACGGCGGAGGTCGAACGAGACCACGGTCTCCTCGCTGTTCATTACCAAGGTCCAAACCGAGACAATGACCTTCGGAACTGCCAAGGTTCGTCGCGGCCCAAAACGAACGCCGTTGTAACCTAAATTCCGGCGGGAACCCAAACGGTGCCCTTGGTTTTATTTCCGAAGAGGTTTACCAACGCCGTGAAAACCCCGTGAAAATGTTAAAAAAAGAGACCGAGGTCTATGAAAACCACCCTTATCCGGTCGAGCAAGCAAAATTGATTGAAAGCTGAGCCTCGCGCCGCGAGTCTAAGATGATACGCTCTCGAGCTGTGAAAACACAGTTTTATTAGTTTTTACATGGTAGTTAAAGGCGAGACACGCCGGCACGGCGTTGAAAGGCTGTATAAAAATACCGCTAGGTTTTACCGGTACGCGGACCGGTATTTATCGGTAATCTCGTCGGATTCTCTATTTTATTATAATTCCGAAAGTATAGTCAAGCAGTTTTTGATGCGCGCGCCTCGAGAAAACAAATTATGCGCAACGTTTCGAGCAACTATGTTACAAACCCGTTTATACCGTCGTTGTGCAATCGGGGTGCCCGTATATGGCAGATTGTACCTGAATTATGACTCATCTTTTACGACAGAATTGTACGGTGCACGTGTTTATTTAGTTGTTTTAAGAAAGAGAATTTATATTTATTGTCTGTCTGCGTTTAATTGAATGCTTAAATAGTTTTGGAGAGAGAGAGAGAGAAGAGAATTTTATTTCGACTTGAAAGAGCGGAATAATGTCCATACTTAAGAGGTTCTTCTTGGAAGTCTCTATCGCGTGTCAGACACGCCAAACTATGGGGTTAAAACGGTCTTCTAATGAAATAAAAAATAAATAAGATAAAGTAAAGTACAATAAAATAAAAATAAAATAAAGGGAAGTACAATGAAATAAAATAAATTAAAGTACAATAGAATAAAGTAAAAATGAAATATAGTAAAGTAAAGTAAAGTAAAGTACAATGAAATAAAAATAAAATAAACTAAAGTACAATCGAATAAAATAAAAATAAAATAAGATAAAGGGAAGCGCGTTAAAATGAAAATAAAATGAAACAGAGTAAAGTACGATGAAATAAAAATAAAATAAAATGAAGGAAAGTGCAATAAAATAAAATATAGTAAAGTTAAGTAAAGTACGATAAATTAAAATAAAATAAAATAAGTCGAAAACATCGTCGTACAATAAAAATTGCAAAGTAAAAAGAAATAAACTTTAAAACGACGGATAAGCGCTCCGATTGCCGGTGCAAGGGTTAAGATCGCCGTCGCGTTTGCGCGCCGGAACCGGGAATAATCGACGGATCTGTCGTGGAACGGGATCGAAATATTCGGCGACAGGTCCCGATTGTTCCCGCGGAGCGAGAGTAGACGGCTGTTTTCGCGCGAGAAGAATGGGTCCTTCATATTTCACGCGCGTGCGACGGTGGCCGGATGGGGCGGGGGAGGAGGTGTCGCGGGGTTGGTGTTGTCGAGGGTTCGCGCGAGAGCAAAGTGGGAGGATCCGTTGACGGAATTGGACACGGGTTTCACCGCGGGTCCCCGCGTAGAAAAAGGAAAACCGTGGCGAGCGAGACAGCCCGGGGGGGGGGGGGGGGGGGGGGGGGGGGGGGGGGGGGGTTGGGAGGGGGGGGGGGGGGGGGGGGGGAGGAGGAGAAGAGGGCGGGAGGAAGGAGCCGAAGGGAACGCGGAACTGGCTCCGCTATTTCGTTTGGTATTCCCGCGACTGGAAGAATCCAGTTGGCATTTCAAGTTTGCCGGGGCCGGGCTCGCGGCCGCCTTAGGCTTGCTTAGACGCTTATGTAATATTCAGTGGCGGCGGAGCGTTACGACTGTTGCGCAACTAAGCCGGAATAATAAGTATCCTTGAGCCGTTCTAACGACTGGTAGACACCCGGCGACCGTCTGCGACCCCGCCGTTAGAAAGCAAAAGTAGAGGCCGTTCGAGGCAATCAGCGGACGGCTTCCTCCCGGGACGACGTCGACGACGGCCTTGATTCTCTTTTCCGATCGGTCTCTGTCCCCGGCGGTTTCGCGGAACGCCGGGCTCGGGAATTCGGGCCGGTCGCTTGCAAAATATTAGCGAGAGCCCCCGCGCGCGCTCCCCCCCCCCCCGGCTTTTAGCAAATTGCTAATTATATTAATGCGGTACGGCCCGGCCGATGCGATAGGATTGGCCGCGCCTCGCCGCGCCGGTTCGTCCGGCGGTCGTTTCAACGACAGGTCAATTATTTAATTGGCCGCGACGCGCTCGTGATTCCGATTAGAAATTACGAGCGGGGACCGGTCTCCGGTTTCGCTCCGTCGCCCGGCCGACGGACACCGAGCCAAGGTCCGTCGAGAACCGACGAGATCTCGACCGTCTGGAACCTCTAACGGTATCGGCGAAAAAAACGCTCGACACGCAACTGCCTCCGGTGTCGACTAATCTCTCTCTCTCTCTCTCTTTCTCTCTCGTCGCCGCCGCCTACTAACAAAAATCCGGCGGCCGATTCTAGCGTTGACTGTACGAGGATGATCGGGCCACTTTGCGAGCCCGTATCTCCTGGTACAGAGCGTGCAAACGGTTGTCCTTGAGCGGCCACGATCCTTCTCGGCTCTACGCAGGAATTAGCGATTGTCTTCGGTTCAATAGATCCTCGACCGTGAAACCCGGCAACCGCGGTGCTTTCGCGTCGCCTCGCGCGCCTGTTAGAAACCCCCCCTCTCGTCTAATTGCGGGCGTCCTCGAGTGACGGTTGACCGTCTGCAACCTCTAACGGCGTAGGCAAAAAAGACTAGTCGTTAAATAAAGATCGTTATCCTTGAGTGTCTCCTAGCGAGCCGGGTAGAGGGAGGCGACGTCACTCTGCCCGAGCGAGAGCGGCCTGCTAATGCGATCGCGACGGACGCGATCCGCGATCCTCTATAGCCCGCCCACCTATACAGAGTCCACCTCTAAGTCCTCCGTCTTTGGTTGCGCGCGACACGGCTCGCCGGCCACCGCAAAAACGCTAAACGATCTTTTGTTCGGCACCCCCGGGGCAAAAAGGTAACACCTTTCCGAACCGTCTTCCGTCTTCACGGCGTTCCGCCGGGCCGCCTCTCCGCAAGGTTGCTAACGATCGCGTGCGAAAGTTGATCGATCGTCGACGTAGCGGTTCCGACCTGGTTCGGCCGGGCGACGCGTCTTATTCTGGACCTCTGGGTTTTACTGCCAGGATATTAGGGCCGATCGGCTAAAATATTAAGCCGTTCGACTACGGACGCTTTTGACGCGATAATGTTAGCCACCGATCCATTCTAATCTCTATCATTAGATTTTATCATAGTTTATTAAAGTCGCCGTGGTTCTATTTTGTATAGAGGTTCTCAGTTTAACCCTAGCGTCGAGTTTAAGTCATGTCGAGTGTGACTCGACACAGATACGAACTCCAATGTTCATAGATAGATTCTATACTACCATCATAGTTAACCCTTTGCACTCGAGGGCTCCGGAGCGGAGCCATTTAATAATTTTTTTTATATATCCTAACATTTGTATCCATAAACAATTAAAAAAATAATAACATACAACGATGACTTTTCTTTCAATGCGTATATCATGAACTTACATGTGAATATGATCTTTTCACTCAAATGGCTTCGAGTTGCTGGTAATATGACTCAAAAAAAACTTCGAGTGCAAAGGGTTAAAAATTAATTAATATGAAATGTCATTTAACTGGGACAATAATGACGAATAGAAAATGAATACCTTTCATAAGGAAATCACGAAAATTAAAGATGTACTACAAGCCTCAATATTATTATATAAAATTTTAAATATTAAAACCTTTCGCAATTAATATGATAAATAAAATCAAAATAGAAATGAAAATTTCTACGACCGGTCGATAAAGCGTTAATCGAAAACACGACAAAATTTCTGTGCCGCGCGGGTCCGTCTATTTCCTGAAATCCTGCGCCTCGACGAGCCATAAACCTGATCCGGCGGACCGTGTGACGCGGGCACGGCGTTAGGAGAAATTCGAAAGTGGCGCATGAGAAACGGACGACCATGGTCAGACGGCGGCCAGCCTTGCGGACCGGAGACTTTACGTGGGCGCGGCGTAAACACTCGGCTCGCAGACTAAGCAATCGGCGAGCGAGGCCTAATCGCGCCGGGCCACGCTGTCGAACTTTCGACCGTCGTTTATCGCGCGCGGCATCCGCGCGTCTCTTCCGGAAACCGGCCGCGTTCTCTAGCACTCCCCGTCCCGGCAACGCCTACCTCTAGTCTCGACCAGAATAAATCCGGCCGATGCAGCCGCAGCGCCAAACACCGCTTTGCCGATCCCGTGCTCTCTCTCTCTCTCTCTCTCTCTCGCTACCCGATCGGTTCGTAGAAACTGTTCGTCTAACTTTAGCGACCGCGCACATGACTCACGACGGCCGTGACTCAATTTTTTCGTCCCCCCTTCTCCCCCCTTCGCCTGGCAGCTCCGCGCTCAATTGACTCATTGTTTGAGCGACGGACCGCGTGAAACGCGCGCGAAATTAAGCCACTTAAGCGGCCGATCGGTCGGAAACCAGGCCACCGAATTTACGATCCTTCGTGAAATCGGGCCCCCGGTGTCAGCGAAAAATTTGATACTCGCCGCGGATGGTATTTGGGACGGTGAAATAGAATTTCGCGGTGGCAACACCGGTTTCCACGAATCCGACGGCGACCGACTGTACTTGTTCGGCTTGCGGAATAGGAGAGAGGGCTGCCGCCGGCCTGATCAAACGGTTTCCATCCAATTTTGTACACGTCCGAGCGCATATTTATCGAATTCGCGTATGAAAATTTTTCATCAAAGAATTCAATAAAATAAATTTTATATGTCCAGTTATAATCTGCGCTGTCAGACTTCCTGTGCGAAGTATGTACATTTTCCTGAGTTGTTCGGACCCAGTATTCCAACAACTGTCACTCAAGAAATAGAAATACCACTGTGACAAATAAATTTCAGAATATACCTTGGACAATTTAGAATATATTGCATATCGAATTAATTCTTTTATTTCAGTCTTTTCAATGCAATATGGTTCTTTTGGAGAAAAATGATTAGAACTGTGTCGATTTCTTTTTAAAGCGTTCACGAGTGTGTCGCGATAATGAAACGATGACGAAGGAAGTTGTGAATCCATCTCGAATTATCACAATTTTCATTTGTTTGTTTCATTTCGTCTCGACCACTAAACATTTTAAACATATTAAAATTGACGAATATAATTTAGCCCTTTGCGGTCGAGTGACAACATTAAAGCGCCATTAAAAATGCCACGTTTCGAAATTATTTTTATCAAATTTACTCGTACGTAGAAAATTCTTAAATAAGGTTATATAAAATGCAAACACTATAAGTCTGAGCAAATATTTTGAATTTCCAGCTAAAATGGTTCCGACTGCGAAGGTTTAGTTTTCGCCAGAATTACAACGTAAATATCAAGTTGTAACAAAATTCTTGGCTGACGGATACAATCGTGACAGAAAATCCTGCCACATCTCCACGACGGATATAGTCGTGAGACAGACTTAACTGGTTAAAGACTGCATCTTATCCGATAAATATAAAGTTAATTACGCCGAAGATCAAACGCAAGGCAGAGCAATTGATCGCGGCGCATAACCGCCGCATAGGTCGACCATTCTACGGGCAAAGGACCATAGATTGGCCGTGTCGAGAGCAACCCGGCCACGCCCAATCAGAGCCCGGAATACCGCAGGATCAGGCCAGGCAATCCCCTATCTCATTGCCAAACGTCGCCGTGGTTTGCAGAAGAGAGAGAGAGAGCCTTTCCAGAAGCGTCGCCCGTACGCGTCGAAGAATTTCGTCGTTGGCACACACACGATCGCCGTCGAAATTTGCCCGATCAGACGCGGCCGGGAAAATTCCTGCCGGCCTGTCGAAACTCGCATAGAGGTGCAACGCAGACAGTATTTTTCTGCGAATGCTAATAAATTCGCTAATGGAAGCTATGCGCGAAAGAGGAGGCGGAGGAGGAGCTAGCGAACCGCGGCGGCGACGTCTCGAGATTACGGGCTGACTGGGTGCATATTTTTAAACGTCCGACTGGCGTAAACGCCATTAGATCGCGTCACGATCTATGACTCAATTCACCGCGCTTGACTCAGCCCGGTCTGCTGCTAGGTCCGACCTTCGCGGTGTCACTAACCTATGGCTATCCGCGTGCGCGCGCGCGCGCCACCGGCCAGACGAACCCGCGCGTCTCTAATGCGCGGCGACCGGTCCGCCGATGAACGCCTCGGGCCGCGTTAATTCCTAATGTATTCCAAACACACCGAGTGCCAGACTTCCGCTTGCTGTTTCGTATCCTTGAACTAGCGTCGGCAACCTTCGGACCCGCGCACCAAAGGCCGGCCGAGCCCCGTCTCCCACGAATAGATCTCCCGCGAAAGCAGAGCCGCGTCTCGGCCCGGAAACGGCGCTCTCCGTGCCGCTGGAACACCAGGCCTTGCCAGTCGCAGACGACGATGCTGGGTGCTCAAGGCCGTCAAAATACGACGCGCAATGCCATTACGGAGAAAACGTCGTCTGATTTTTCGGCCGAAATCGGAAGAGAAGAACGCCAGGCTCGTCGACGGAGAGATTTATGTGCTGGATAGCATGTACCGTTTTGTTAACCCTTTGCAGTCGGTTGGCCCCTCTCAGGGGACATCGTAATTCTAGTATGTGACTAAACATTAAAGTTTATTAGCGATTTGCAACCATTTCGCGACGTCTACAAATTCATATAAATCGAATATTATTATAACAATATTATGTATACATATACATATGTATACATATATATCGTATACTATATAATAATATAATTGTTTATAAACGCTGATAGGTAATATCCACGATGGCGCCGAGTGCAAAATGTTAAGTGGAAATCAAAGATATATGTTTAGGCTTGTACTGTCGCCATTTTATATAACCCGGAGTATTTTGTATATCATGGAATTGCATTTTGTGACTCGTGAAACAGTTAACAGCTCTCAACAGATTCGCATCGGGCTATTTTTCCTATTTTCATATAAATCGGAGCATTTCAGTAATGCAAAAATATTTTAATATATATGTATTAACGCATTCACGTCGGGATATTTTTCCTGAAATTTTCATACAAATCGGGGTATTTTAGCAATATAACACTTCTTGCAAAACGAGTATTCTCGTGTCTCGACGACAATATTGTTCTTTTTCAAACGAGAATTCTCGTTTCCCGACGCGAATGTGTTACCAATTTTCTAAATAAAATGAATACGATGAAAATTATTTTGACACGTGGCATGTTCATTTTTAGCGGCGCCTTAGTCGCCACAAAGGGTTAACCTTTTAGATACTACGCGCCACTATAGTGGCTTTCGCGAATAGCTCGTGCTTTACTCAATTGTTTTATTATTTATTAAAGCAAACAATTAAAGTGAAAGTGTGTATATATACAATATATTAAGAAAAGAATATATGTTATTAGTACTATATATAGATATCCGGAAAAAATATATATTAAGAGAAAATCGTAATTTAGTTACGAAAAACTTTATTTGCGCAAAATCCTGCCGTATCTAAAAGGTTAAAAGTCGATAAAACTTGAAATATCGTCGAGGTAATATATTATAGAAAAATTGTTAAATATTATCTCTCGCTTGAACGGCTTCGCACGAATTATCTTGTTTAAAGTGGACGCATACTAACGTCGCGTTCACGCGAAACCGCGTGACATTCGAGGCTGTGTTTCTATGATTTCGAATCTGGTGTAGAAACGGATCGGTGTCGCGTCGCGCCGTTCGCGTATTGTCGCGGACGCTCGTGGACGGATTCCGGAGTATTATTTCTCCTAGGACGTGTCACGGGATCCCGCGTGACACACGTTTCCACGTTTAGAGGCGTTCTCGAAGGACGCGGGCGGGCGCGAGCGGACAGCCGGAGGTGCGCGTTTTAAAAATCCGTAGAACGGATCGAGCGGGAAAAACCGTAGGATCTCGAGCGGCCGGAGGACAATTGACGAGAGGAATCGCCGTGGCCCGGGAAAAATGGGAGGAGCGGCTTTCCTGGGCGTGTTCCAGCTAGAAACGGGGCGCGCGAATAAATCGCAATTGAGGATAATTGTAATGGATGGCGTTTTAAATAGGAATGGCGACCCGGCCACTTGTTCCTCGGCCGTAGTTTAAATGAAAGTACGGCCGGTGGTTTTCGAACGTCTCGGTGCGCGGACGCGGCGCGCCGCGGCCGGCCGGCCGGCCGGTTTTTCAGCGCGCCGGGGCGACCGTGAATTATTTGCAACGGACGTTAGCCGGGGTCTGTGACCAGCGGTCAATGACGAGGATTAGACTCAAGGCCGAATTAGAGCGAATGAAACGGCTTTCGCGTCGCGGACACGATTCTCGAGACTATTCGAGAGGCTCTTTTGTGCGCGCGGCCGGGCTCTCCTCGCGCCGCGGCCAGAAAGCCGAGACGCGCGTTTCCAGCTCGACCTTCCCCGAACGCGAAACCGTCGTCGTTGTCCTCCTCCTCCCCGCGTGTGATCGATCCGATCCGATCGATCGATCGATCGGATCGCAGCGGCAGGCCGTTGCGTAACGAGAAACCGCACGATTTCTGAATACTCGAAAGCACGCTGTTTACAGGCGGCGGCGATCGTGTTTGCCGCGTGACTTCATTCACCCGTCGAATGCCTGCGCACCGAACTATTTTCATTCTTCGAATCGGCGCTCTGTTGAGCATCGCGCGAGCTCGTGCACTCGCGAGGCATTGCCTGGGTGGTCTGTGCGCCGGGAGAAAGAAAAAACAGCGGGCCTCGGGTATCGGACAGAGACCGCGCCGGCCGCCAGAGATAGATAGAGAAACGAGCGCGTCGAAAGAAATCACGGAGCGCCGCGCGGCTTCGAACCGTTCGATTCCTTGGAATCCGCCACGCCGGGGCTCCTCGGCTCCTGGAATCGCAGGTCGAAGCCTTTTTCACTCGAATTAGGAGAGCCGGCCGGCCGGCCGGCCGCTGCATTAGGTGCAACTTGCTGCATGCGAGCCCCGAGTTCCAGTGGAAGTCACGGACACGGATTCTTTCGACGCGTTATGAAGCCGCAGCATTTCAGTGATGCAAAATAGCTTGCCTGATATATAGCATCCTCGTTGTACTATAACCTGGCTTATTTTTTATGTTTTAAGGTTCCTTTTTTTAACCCTTCGCACTCGAATTCTGAGGCACCACGAAAATTGTTACAGCAGGTTCTGAAATAATTTTTATATTATGAAAAATTAGATTTTTAAAATTAATAAAAGTATAACTGTTGTTGTATGATTTACAAGATTCGATATGTATGAAATAGATTTTGTTATATGAAATGGAAATACTGTGTGTCAGAAAAATTATTGTAGAATTACAGTTCCAACGACTTCGAGTGCAGAGGGTTAAATGTACACAAATTTGATAATGGTAAAATTGACTGCCACACGACTGCAAAAAGTTAACAAGAACAGATTTATTCAAGAAATATTCCCCCGGGCTTACAGAGAATACCCGGGGATATTACAATTCTACCGCTAATCGCGGGCGCTAAAATAATATATAACATGGTAGTTAACAATACGATATTTTGTACAATAAAGAAAATTTAAAATTTCGCGAATATAGAAAACAATTAAATAAATAAATAAGCTAATATATCATACATGACAAAGTGCATTCTATGCGTATGAAATTGAATCTTGTGGCTCATACAACACGTTTCAAACAATCTTCTAAATCCAATCTTCGTTAACGTAAAAATTATTTCGGCAAGTGATATAACAATGTTAATGGTGCCTCACTCAGCACTCGAGCGTTAACGTTATAATCAGCCGCAGCTGCGTTCGAGCAAGATCATTGTCGACGGGATCCGGAGCCGGTGAAATGCTGTCGGCGAATACCGTGCCGAAGAAATCTGTGCCGGGCGATTCCATGGGACCCCGTGCACCTGGGCTCACCGGCCGCAGAACGATCCTCGCCGCGATGATAGCATCGCGGATTAAACGGCGCGGATCTCATCACGCAACGGGGCGATTGTTTCGCCGGCAGATTTGAGGATTTGCGAGCGCGTTCCATCCGTCTGCGAGCGCAGGCATCCCGATGATAAATTCCACCGGTTTACGGTCTACGGCCATCAAAGAGCGGCCACAACGAAACTAGAAAAATGCCGGACAACTGAGAAACGACCGACGATTCGAGGCAGACACGACGCGGCGGACCTTTAGAATTCCGCGGCTGGCGCCGCTCCTCGAAAGCGATTCCCGGCGACCTCGCGGCATTCTCGCGCGAGAAAAGTCGGCAGGAAAAAAAAGGAACGAGAGGAGACAGCGATTTCCGGCTCTCCCAGTCCTCGCGAAATTTCTCCGAGAGGATCGCGGCGGAGCCGAGAGATCGTGCGGTGTTTGCGAGTCGACGCTCCGCGTCAAAGGTGAAAGGCCCGGTATATGGGACACCGGCTGGCCAAAACTCGTCTACGTGGTATCCTTTTGGCGACGGGGAGTCCGGGGGGCCAGGCGAGGGGCCACGAGGGGCCACGAGGGGCAGTGAGGGGCCGCGAGGGACGATCTTAGCCGAACCTTTTATGGGGAAGGCGAACGACCAGCGAGAAATCGGAACGCGAATCGCTGTACTATGCTCCTTTTTCGAGCGGGTCTCGAGAGCGGTCTAACGAAGCCGGGACGGTACCATCATCATCGTCGTCATCGACGAGCCCCGGTGTCCTCGATTCTCTATCGACGCTGACCGCCGATACTCGTCGATGCACGCCGATAATCGCGGACGATACTCGCGATCGTCCTCTCGGCGACGTTTCCGGTTAAGACCCGGCCGGAGCGAACGTCCCCGGATTACACCGTCCTGAATTCTAATCGGCCGAATCCCTGGACACGTCTCTACGCCGCATGCTTCCTTGCGGCCGCTATTGTCTCTTAACCCGCTGGCCGGGCTCTCTCTCTCTCTCTCTCTCTCCGAGCACCGGGGCGCGCATCAACGGCGGCACAATCATCTCGTTTGCATCGTAAACAGCTTCGCAGAGCGCCGGAATTGCGAACTAAAATTGCCTTGGGTTTGCCACGGCGTCGGCGGCCCGCGCTCGCTCGTCCGTCTCTCGCCGCGCGTTGTCTCTCCGCGAACGGTTATACAATTTTTGATGTTCCACCGGCCAACTTTGACGCGGACCGGCGGCCGGCTCCCGCGGGACGAGATAAATGAGAACTCCGTATCAGATAGCAGCCGCGTGTCCGGGGGTTGTCTTTTTCGCCCGCCGTATTCGTTTAATGGATCGCGCTGACTATTACGAAATTGACGTTGGAAACGGTGGCCGGTCGCAATAAAGACGGCGCAAAGATAATTTGGTGTACGCTGCGAAAGCCCCGCGTCCCGCCGCTTTTTCATTCCCGCGGCGTGCAGGAATAACGCGACGTTCGAATAAAATGCGAGAGGACGCGGGTCTCGCGGCTGGCAACGGGAAGCTGTACGCGGTACGCGGCCCGCCGGATAGAATTTGCGCGGCAAACCTAATATATCCCGCGTTTCGGAAACGGTCGAGGAAATTTGAGTGCCTTTTAGCGGAACAGCTCTCTCTCTCTCTCTCTCTCTCCCGCTCCCGCATATTTCCAGCTTAACAAGCTCCGCGCGGAACACGGGGGAAAATGTCGGGCGCCGCGCTCTCGGCTCCCTCGCCCCCCCCCCCCCCCCCCC
>NC_135774.1:15318941-15321763 GCF_028453695.1 Augochlora pura | reverse complement strand
CTCAAACAAGTTAATATTGCTGGAAGTTTCGTGGCCGGGCTCGGAAACGGCCGCGGACGGAGGTCCGCGCGCGCGGGATTACGCGTTATGAATCGCTCGGTAATCTTCTCCGGGAGATTAGCGCGAATTCGCGGGATCGATTCTCTCGCGGTTTCCGGTCGCCGGACACGGGTGCGCGTTTCCTTCCTGGTCGGCGCGGGCCCGCCGACCGACGACGCGGCTACGACGCGTCATTCCGAGACGCCGCGCAGCATCGCGGCAAAAAAAGATTCGCGCGGCGACGCCAGGACATCGGTTACTAAGCTGTCGCTACGCCGGTGTGTGAGCGATCTAACAGAAAAGGAACGAAAGGCGAAACGCACCGTAGGAGCAATGCCCCTTGGGTCAGGGTCAGTACCCTTTGGCACAAGCCACTCGAACCACAGCCACGCACGGACACGCACGTACACGGCCGTGCACGGCCGTACACGCGCGCTCGCCCGTCCGCTCGCGCGACTGCACACGCACACCTGCGCCCAGCCAGTTTTCGGCCCCGATAGCCGAGAACGGCCGGGAGGACGCGTTAGAACCCACCTTCCTCTCCGGGCCCCGATAGGCCCATCCCAGAGACCCTCTTCTCTCTCTCCGCTCTCTCTTCTCCGTCGAAGCGGCGGAGAACAGGCCTCGCAGAAATAGATTCTTTAAATAGTTTGCATCTTTTCGTTTAATACAGAATTTCGCGGAGTATTTTAATACATTCAACAAGGGTCATATAGTTAACGATACTATTCTACTATATTCGACTCACTGAAATTATTGAGAAGGAGGATAAATGTTTGCGATGCTCCTGCTAGGTGCGATCACTTTATACAGCCTTTATTTAGCAGGAAGGACCTCGATTTACTAATTTGAAGAAATTAAGAAAAATTTTTTTATCTAAGCTATATACTCCATTCGCTATCTCAAAAATCTCTTCTTTACGTAGCTTAATTAATACGACTAGCAATAATTTCTTCTAACTCAAGCAAAACTTCAATCTTCTGTCATAAAAATCTGAAAGTAATTGAAGACAATCAGGAACTTAAATTCTTTCGTTTCAATAAGGAAATTATTAAGGATGAGAGAAGATACAAATATACATAGTCCACTTTCTATCTCAAAAATCTATTTCTCCCTCAACCCTGCCAAAGACGACTCAATCCTAGCCTCTAAATATCTTAAACCCTACTGCTCAATAAAACCAGCAGATTAATTTCTATTATTCCTCTCTTTCATCAGAGTTATTAAAATCAAGTCGCTGCGATTTTTAGCTGACCAGTCATCGATCACTCGAACAAACTCTGATGATCCTTGCAGCTTCTAAAAGCCGAAAGAAGTATCTCAGCGAATCCAGTTTGCCGAAATACATCGCGTCTCTATTTCCACAGCTTCGAGCTCCTAGCAAAGTAGAGGTTCTCTCCAGAGCATCTCTTAGCTAAAAGAGTTAGGAGACTTGTTCGGTCCGCTCCTCCTCCTCAAGAGGGAGAGAGAGAGAGAGAGAGAGAGAGAGAGAGAGAGAGAGAGAGAGAGAGCCGGTGGTCGTTGGACGCCGGGTATTTTTTGGGAAAAGTTGACCAGTCCCGCTGGACCGGAGTGCACCTCTCGAGTAGCAAACTCGTTACAGACCGTTCCAGTTAGAGACGGTCGAGCGGGTCCGGGCGATCTTGTTATGCAGAGAGGCGCCTAGGCAATGCGGCCAGCTGTAGCACCGACGCGATCTGAAATTGTAATCGTAATGCCGGTGTCCGGGCCCGGTTACCGTTTTCGACGCTCGTTGTCGGCCCCTTTGACGGTCCGTCTCCGGTATCCGTCGTGATTCAGAGAGACCGGCCGGACGAGAGACGCAGGTAGAGTACTCCGTGCACACCTGGCCGGACTAGGACAGCCTTGAGCAACCGGTCTAGGAATCTATGTCTAGACCGTGTCTAGCCAAGCCGGCCGTGACTAACGACTATCGTTTCTTCTATCGCCGGTCTCGAGGCCGCGCGTCTGCTATGCGAAGCCGCTTGCTACCTCGTTTCCACCGTGATCGGCCGATTTTATCTACGAACTCGCCTCGTTGCTGCTGTACTTACGAACCGAATATTTCTTTTATTACCTAACATAAAATAATTGTAAAAATATGATTTTTTAATTTTTGTATTTGTCCCGATCAATCGAGATTTAAAATACTTTTTGTATACTATAGTGTCCTATACAGGTAACTGTCTATAGTGCAGCAAAGACTGCTATAACACAGTAGATAGGTTCCTAGAAAATGCCATATATATTTTTTCATTTCACATAAGCAACTTGATCTTTATTAAATATATAAATATATATAACACAAAATAGAGTAGAGTGGACGAAGAGAATAAATTAAATTCGTTTATCCTAATCAATCATGCATATCAAGCATTACCGTTCGTTCATTGAATATTAATTCCAACTAGTCTGACATCTAAGTATAAACTTAATACGCTCGCAAAGATTTAAAGAATTAATAGCGTTCGGAAAAGCAATAACTACTTAAAACGCCTGTATAATATATTTCTGATTTTATAAATACTCCTTCACCAGTTTCTACGATTCTCGGTGCTCGATTTCCCCCTTAACTCCGCGAACCCGAAGAAAACCGGCGACCCGACTCCATCCGGAGATCTCCGATTCCATCCTCGAGATCTCCGATTCCATCCTCGAGATCTCCGATTCCATCCTCGAGATTTCCGATTCCGCTCCGTTAACAATCATTCGTCGGACTCGATCGAGTAGATTAACGGCCGGTGCTTCGATTCCGCGGCGCAGAGCGGCGGCGTGGGGGGGGG
>NC_135774.1:15264701-15318841 GCF_028453695.1 Augochlora pura | reverse complement strand
GGGGGGGGGGGCTATCAACGAGCACAATGAATTCGGAATTGTCAATCTTCGTTCCATTAAATAAAGCACTCTGATTTCGCGGTGTTTTTATGATCGACGGCCGGCCGCGTCGAGGACGCGCGTCGAGTGCGCTCTGTAAAAATTGAAAGTGCCCCGCGATTCGTTGGGCGCGCGCGACGGTCGCGCGGACGCGCCGAGATCGGCCGATATTCCTGGGGAGAGGTAACAATGGGAGCCACCCGCGGTTGCAGTGCCCCGTTGTTTAACGATCGCGTTACACGCGGCCCCGCGGACGCGGAAACCCGATGACGAGAATTTCGGCCGACCGACACCACTCGAAACGCAAGGATAATAAGAGCGCCGCTCGGACGCGGCCGCGACGACGGCCGTCGACGGGACACACGCGCGCGCGCCACACGCGGATCGATATCGAGCCGCCCGTTTATCGTTTTCCAGCGTTATTTCGTTCGACTGTCCCGAGGTCGCAGTTTGCGCTCCCAATTAATTATTATCCGGCCCGACAATTACGGCGTCGCGCGACCTGCAATTTAATACAGCTCACCACCTATTACATAATTACAATTTAAATCTAATTCCGGTGTCGCCGTGAACGCATCCTCGCCCCTCTCCTCTCCTCTCCTCTCCTCTCTAACGAATCGATAACTATCGGGTCGCTGCATAACTCTTCTCTCTCCCTGACTGCGTCTCCTACACATATTTTTATTCCGGCCGGGAACGTTCTTTAATTTCCGGTACCACGAGTACCCCATTAACTTGCCATTCAGAGGAATAATTGGTA
The DNA here is from genome assembly GCF_028453695.1 of Augochlora pura. Lineage (NCBI taxonomy): Eukaryota > Metazoa > Arthropoda > Insecta > Hymenoptera > Halictidae > Augochlora > Augochlora pura. The sequence continues at coordinate 15,318,042 of NC_135774.1, read as the reverse complement.
GATTCGCATTATGCGAAAAACGCTATTCTCTCGACTCGGATAACCGCGCGTCCAGACGACTTCTTTTTTCATGGGCACGCTATTCTGTCTCGGTTACTATGAGTTTATCCAACCATCGCGTTTAATGCAGCGGTTTATGTCAGTCGACGATTTTGAAAAATTTTCATTAATTCTTGTGCATTCGTAACGTTTCTTTCGCTGATTAGTAGACTGAGGATTTTATTCATTTATGACAGAATTGAATGAATTAAATTTCAAAAACAATATTTTCATTTCATTATTATTGAAAGTGGAAACAGTACAGAATAAAAATGTAGATCGTTTTGCATAAAGGTCAGCACTATAGTGATTAAAAATTCTCTTTTCTATATATTTTTTTTTTATTAACCCCTCGCACTATGATTCCTTTCATGCTGCGTTGATTAGCACTGATTTATTCTTAATATTTTTAATAATAGGACTAGAGAATTGTTGTTTCTTCTGCTATTTTTATTTAATTTAATTTTTAAACTTTGATCAGAGATGAATTAAATTTGATTTCGATTTAAAAGAAATTGATAATATTAATATTTAGTAGATTTCGCATGAAAGCCTTGTCACGAGTCTGACTCGTTATTATAGTGCAAGGGGTTAAAAGAAGACTCTATGAAAGGTAAGCTTCGTTCACAGCTTACTCTTTGCAAAAATAAAATAAAAATTCAACTGAGCTGACACAATTCTCACGTCTTCTTGCACATAAATCTGCACCTGTAACAAAAGAATTAATCCTTAGCACTCGAGTGGCGACTCTACGGCGGCGTTAAAATTGTTGTAACACCTCTCAAAATTATTTTCATAGATATCACCAAAGCTTAAATTGAAATATTTATTTATTGAGTTGACTCGATTTCGTATGCATAGAATGAATTTTGTTGTACAAAATAGAAATACCAGAAGCCAGAAAAATTGTATCAGATTTGCAGTTGAAATGTCTTCGACTGCAAAGGGTTAAAATCCACGGTCTACTAATAAACAAATGTCCACGTCTTCTCCACGAGTCTCAAGTACTTTATCCACATGATATACACTTGTAAATTCCGAAGACCGTGACAAAGTTCTCGTCGGCACAACGCGCGCGTCCCGCCGCTGACGTCGCAGTAAAACACGGGGTTGGCGGAATCTCGGTGGGGTCCCGGGAATCGACGGTTCGCCTAAACGGAAACGAACGCTGTCCGTGGCCGTTCAGCCTATCCCAACGAAACGTGTAATCAGATTTAATCGCGTTAATCCCGGAGCCGCGGGCAGGAGGACGGGGCAGGGAGGGTAACAATTAAGATGGTACGTGCCCCGGCGCGAAGAGCCTGGCCCCGAGAGCGTACGGGTTCCTCGAACACCGGCTCGGGCGGCCGCCCCGCGCTCGGTTAGGGTCGCGGCTCCGTGCCCGCTCTCCGCGCCGATCTTCGATCGCGCTGTCGATAAAATTCGGCACGGAGATTTCCGGTAAATTGTCGGTTAGCCGGCTACTTTCTTGCCGAGAGGCAGTTTGCTCGTGATTGCCGGTGGATCGCGCGGGCGCTAACTTTCTTGCGCTGCTGACTGGGACTCTCCCTCTCTCTCTCTCTCTCTGCGTGGCCGGGGCCCCCCGACCAGATGCCATGGGTTCTCCATCGCGGGGGCCAATTAGGGTGGTAGCGATTGCTCGTAATGAGGGGCCGGATCCCCTTTCTCCTCCCTCCCCTCCCCCGGCTTCATCGAGAATCCCGTCGATCCCGGATCGTAATCGAATCGCCGCGCGATCCGGGAGACGCTTAGCCAGCACCGGGTACGCTACCAAAGTAAATACTCGGATAATTTAGCGAGCGCGTTATCGTGTTAGCGCTGCCGCGCGGCGAGGACGGCGAGGACGGCGCGGCGCGGCGCGAGGAGGAGACCCTCGTCGACTGAAGTTAGGTTGTCTCCGGGACCTCTTCAGACTCCGCGTGTAACAGCCGAGCCACCTCTGACCTCGTTCGGTGCCGCTCGCGAGAGCCAGCTTCCATTCGACGAACCCCCGGCAATTATTTAAATGAAAGAACCTCCTTGCCTGGCGGAATAGTTGCCGCGACGACGACGACGACGACGACGTCGTCTCGAAACTCGGCCGTTTCTTCGATCGGCCGCGGAAACGCGGTGTCGCGTGGGGAACTCCGGGAAAACACCGATAACGGGCGCGCGGACAGATAAAGTCTTCGGCTGTCGCGATGGGGTGGGAGGGAGCCGCGGGGGCGCTGTATCGGAATGGACGTTAGTTACGGCCAATTCCGGGCGGTTTCCGGCGAGGACCGGCGGCGGTTGCCAAAAATTGTGAATTCCGGGCGTGTCGCCTCGGTTTCCACCGGTCTTGGCGTCCGCCGGCGTCGTAATTGGAATAAAGGAGTCGTTAAGAGCGGACCGAGAGCCCGGAAATTATTTCCCTCTCGATGTCGCCCCTTTAACGAACGCTCCGGAACGTGACCCCCGCTCGCTCGCTCGCACCTCACGGATCGCCCAGACGGCCGACCAATCAGCCCCCTCTCGATCGAGAGGGTTGCAGAGAATCAGGTCGCGCGCCCTAAGACACGAGCCTCCTCCCAGACGCGAGTGGCTCGCTGCCCGCGCCGCCGATATTTCCTCGCGTCGTAACACCTGTGGTACACCGGCGCAATCTTCACCGGAGCGACCGCGTTTCGACGTTTCAAGGAGGGGACAACGAGTTCTGGGTCGTCGCGAGGATACCGGGCCGCCTTTGATCTACGGTTTATTGGAAAGTGGAATTAATAATCGATTATCTAAAGAGCATCCTTTAAGGGTGCCTAGCTCCGCCCTTAGCACTTTGACTGCGCCGTCGCCGGCGTGCGGCTCGCGGAATTATTCGCTATTATGTCTTCCTGGAGCGCGGGCAACGCGAGGATGGAATTGATGTCGCTCGATGCACGCCCCTCCAATTTTAACCCGTTGCACTCGAAGCCATTTTAGCTGCGCGTGCGAAATCATTTTCCTGGCTCATAGGATTTTTATTCTATGCAATAAAGTGCACTTTTATGCGTACGAGATTGATCATTAACGAGTCGTAGCAACAGTTTCACTGTTCAACAATTTTTTCAATATAAATTTTATTGTTACAAAATTTATTTTGGAACGTAATGGAATAATTTTGGCACGGAACGCGTTAATTTGGTGATACGAAGTAGGGTAACGTTACGTTGTATGAGGATCGTTTCTAATATAGAAATTACTATTTTATTTTATTACTCGTTATTTCATTGTTTTATTATTTCTTCAACGTAGTTTTACAGTTCTTCGCAGCAATTCGCATCTTTTATTGCTGCGACTATTTCTCATATTTATAAAATATATTAAGGTAGTTGAGAAAGTTGTTAAAATTATCTAGAGCAATGCCATTATATTAGAAATAATTTTAAAATACTAATTAAATAATTATCTTTATAGATAGACTATTCCTTAGCGCATTCAATATCCGTGAAAAAGGCAAACAAATACTGTGACCAGCGCAAACGAAGGCAAAGAGAACAGATTTCCGAAAAAAGTGAAACTGGAATCTTTCAAATTTTCTTTCATGACGATCAATCTGATATTTCCGTATTTTACAGCAGCTCGTAAAAAAGTACGTATCTCAGTACTCGAGCGTGCAACAACAGTTAGTAAAATCGTTATCGATCGAAGATTACGATTTAGCGAAAAGAGCGCTCATTATCTTGCCTTAATTTCGCGGAGTTTCAGCCGGCACCGGCAAAAGTCACAGAGCGCGAAATATAATTTTGCGCGAGTCGCGCCGCCAAGGAACGGCACGCGGAGTTTATCGGCCACTCGAGTAAAATAGAATGCGTCTGCAATGCGCGGTGGGTAGACGCCGAGGCGGTACACGTCGGCCACCTAAACGGGATCGCGTAAATATCCCCGACGTTTACGGGTGCACGGAAAACAGTTCAGACCGCAGTAAACCGTTTTTTCTTTCTCCGGGTGCCCGTAAATTCGGCCGGCATTTGAGTGATTCCATTTACATGGGCCACCCGGTAAATACTTGGTAGAACACCCAAGCACCCTCTACGCGGTACAGAAGAGTCATTGGTAGCCGGTCGCCTAAAGGGAATACAAATGATCGCCAGATTTAAAGATTCAGTCTGGTAGCGCCGACACGACGGCCATTAGCCGGATAAAAAAACCTGTCGGCGAAGAGAGAGCGTGTTCCGAAGACGCGAGCAAAATAGCGCGACCGATGTCTATCCGGCGAGATTAGACGCGATAAGCACTCCTCGTTAGCCCCGATAAAGCGATCGGCGGTGTCGCACGGCGAAGCCGCGCGCCGCCTTCTGATATTACATTCTTCTATCTGCTATCTCCTCTTATCGGGCGTCGTACCCGCCGCGTCACCCGTCTCGCGCCGCGTCGTTCGCCGAACGAGGCGTCGCCGTGCACCGGCGACAAAAATCGACGAGAGCCACCTGGAACGACGCCTAACGCCGCCACCGCCGCCGCCGCGTCTCCAGGGGCGGCGCGCGGTTTAGCCGCGAGCAAGCTACGGCGCGAGGCCGGAACGGAATGATGAATTTCTGTTTCACCAAGTTGCCCGGTGGAAAGGAAGTTTCGGGCGTGTGCCGGTCTCCCCGTCTCCCTGTCAATTTCCTTGACAGATAACCCTGCTCTTCCGTTATTCGGCGCCTCCTGCGGGAGCCGGGGACGCCGCGGATCCATCTGCCGCGCCGCTGCGAATGCTTCCTCGGATATATACCTCGCGCACCAACCACCCCTACCCCCTACCTCCCCCCTCTATCCCTTGACCCAGTTCCGCGGCGCCCGTAACGAGGCAAAAGTTCCCGAAGAACCAAAAGGGAATCGAAGTTCGCCGGGTTCAACGTCCCGTCGAACAACCAGCATCCACCTCGGCCACCCCCCCCCCCCCCCCCCCCCTCCCCTCGCCGCCCCAAGAAGACGGCTACGACGTCTCACCGGATCTCCTCGGCCGCAATCGTGAAATGTAACCTCGCGTTTTAAAAGTTGGCAGAAGTTCGGTTATCCAAGCGAATGAAACGCTCTGTCACTTTTACCTTCCTCCTCCTCTTCTTCTTCGTTCGATGCTATTCGAAATTAGGAGCGGTTGTTCGGGGGCTCGAGTGGACGCTCGAGGCTTTCGCGAGATTTATTTGGACACGGGGGGCGGGTGGTTTTCTTTCTCGAGAACGGATCGGTCCTTCGGTCGTAGTTATCTTGTCGTTCGATCAGTTTGTGTGCTTGTTTGGTATTAATTTTTTGACGAATAAGGATTTATTGTGCGATTTATGTAAGCTCTGTTTTTTAGATTTTAATTAGAATGTTAAGTAGACGTTAAGTGTGTAAAGTGCATCGTTTACTTTCTTACACTTTCGTATAAAATTGAAATGATCGAAATGGTCCCAGCTCGTGTGCCATTTCGATCACTGTTCACAGATCTTTGCTGCAACAAGAATTACTATTTGAAATATTTGACTTCTGTACAATTCTTCTAGATCCTTTTTTTATTATGCTACTGAACCCCTAACTGATTTGTCAGCATAAAAGTAACATACAAAGAATTACATAATTTGACAAAACTTGATAAAATACTGCTTCTGTCTCCGATCCCATCTTCACTGTTTTCCACCCCTTGCCACCCTCGTACAGCAACATATTCCATTTTACTCTAACTTATGACTACATAAACATTTAAACTCTCACATTCATATCTAGCTAATTTTCTACACAGAAATGCATTCTGCAACCTTACCAAGTTGCGAACGAATACATTTCCACGTATTTTAATCACATATTAATTAAACATTAATTTTCAAATTACTTCAACCCCACTTCCCACGTTTCCGCTGCTTTTCGGTTTACCTTAATTTTCCTTTTACCGTCGATCCCACACGCAAAAACCACGACCTTCTCAACAGAACAGACACCGACCGCCCTCTTGGTTTAATTTTCAGTTGGTGAACGGGCTCGACGGCCCCAGGTACATCTGCGAGACGGAGGTGTTGGAGGAGGTGAACGTGGCGAACGCGGCCCCGGTGGAGTACACTCCGCCGGCGAATCACCCGAATAAAAATGCTAACGGGAACATCATCACCCTCACCCTCAAGGACAACCATCTCATCGTCGAGACGGAGGAGAGAACGGTGAGTACGCGGGCTCTCTCCCCGGGGGGTTCGCCGTGGTAATAGCCGGGCCTCTTTGCGCGCTGGAAAATGACTCTCGGGGTCTTTGAGGCGCGGCTGATTGTGTGCGAAAGGGCTGCGCGGACGATGGCGCCGTGCCCTCTCGCCGAAAACTACGGATACTCCAATCTTCTGATTCCTCGAATTTCCTTTGGCTTTCTGTTTCGTCGCCGAAGTCCTCCCGGGATCCTCCATTGTAACCGGATACCTGCGGGAGAGAAAAAGCGAGAGAGAGAGAAAAAGAGCGCGCGAGAGAAAAAGCGAGCGAGAGAGAGGGAGAGATAGTAAAGGGGTCGTTCGTTCTTCCGGCGAGAGATGTTCGCTGGAAAGAGTTTCCTCGGGTCCAGGCGTGAACTATTTCGAGGGCGATGCACCCGGGTGGGAGGGGGTAGGTCGGCCGGCGCGGGTCGGGTGGCCGATTTTGTTGCCGGACAAAAGGACTTCCGCCGCGGATCCAATTAAATGGAATTCACCGATAATTGGAAGCCCGGTTCATTAGCGATCCGCGAGATAGGGAGGAGGCGAGATGGACGGGGCGCATTTCGTGATCCGCGTAATAACTGAAACGTCGGCAGGGCCGCTTGCGAAGATAAAGTTTCGCCTGTGGGACGGAACAAGGCGCGAGGATAAGAAAGAGAAATAAAGAGAGAGCGATAAAGAGAGATAGAGCGAGAGAAAGAGAAAGAGAGAGAGAGAGAGAGAGAGTGCGCGCGGTGCGTCTAAAAGGGCCGTTAATTAGGTTCGACCGGTAGAAGAAGGGCCGGCGGACGTGAGAGTTCGAAGGAAAAGCCGTGCGCGCCGGGGTCGCCGGCTACGGAAAATCGATCCGCTCGGACAACGGTGGACGTTTCCGTTTCGGGCTGCGCCGTGAAACTTCCACGGCGGGGTTAATTGTCGGGCGGAAACGAGACAGCCGGGGTGGCCCCCGGAGCGGAATTTAACAAACGTCGATCGGCCCTTTCGCAGGCCGGCGTGTTCCAGAATTCATTCTCGATTAGCCGCGCGGACAGGACGCCCGCGCGCGCGGGCGCGCGCTCACTGAACAAAAGAGCCTCGGTTCTCGGGCGAGGCGCCTAGCCGCGCGACGAGGGGCGACGGTATAATCGGCACGCGGGGGCACAATAAGGGCGCAACAGGTGAGCGAAAGGTCGTCGATTCGACGAATCGGGCCCGGAGAAAACGGAACGGTATTGCCGGCCGCGGCCAATTAGCCGGCATCGGCACGCACGGATCCGCGCGACACTCTTTCCACGGCTGCCGCCGCCGCCGTCGCGGCGATTGATCGCCGTCGAGGGTCCTCCGACCGATTCCTCCGCGCGTTTTCCACCGCGGCGTACAAGTTGCCGGCGAGAGACGCGCGGTGCGCCGTGAAATCGATCCGCGATCGCGGGCGGTTCTCGCTCGGGCCGCAGGCCGGCCGGTGGTTCCCCTTTGACAGGGATAACAGGCTCGCAATTATCGGGACTGTACAGCCCCGTAAGGTCGAAGGTTACCAGGCAATTTCGCCGCCGCCTATCGTCCTACTTACCAGCCGAGGCTTATCCGCGGAAACTCATCTTGCCGGGGATTCTCGAAATCCATCGGCTTACCGTGCCCCCTCCACCCCCTCCCTCCCTCCCTCCCTCTTCCTCGTTTCCCGCGCCCCTCCCCAAACGCTAAATCTCGTAAAATTACACGAACGACGCCGGTGTAACTATTCCAATTAATGCAGGTGAAAGTTCCGCCGCGAAACGATCTCTCCCCGGGATCTCGTGTATTCTTCCCCGTCGCGCGACTTCCCTGGCCGCGAACCCGCCCTAAATCCCGCAACAGGATACACCGTGGAAGACGTGTCCCTCCTGGATCCTCTAACCGCCTGGATCCGGGGCGACCTCAAATCCCGGGTAAGTCCGCCGAACGAGCAGCGAGTCCGTTAATCGACGGATAAACGGTGGGAGTTCGCTGGCACGCAGTCGTCCGCAGTGATAAGGCAGAGGATACCTTTCTTCGACTCTTCTCTCGTTTCACCGCCGTTCGCCTGCTTTTCGATGGTCCTCTCTTGTGTGACAGTCGAGGAGGGGGGACGGGCGTGGAGGGAGAAAATGCCGGTCGGTGATCGAACGGACTCCTCGATTTACTCGATATTTTATACCCTTCCCGGTCACGGGTCACGACAGGTTCGACATTGACTTTTGCATTAACCTTTTGCACTTTAACACGGAATATAGGGTCTGTTACACGTTGACGTTATTTCTATATTTTACGTCGCAATCGGAATCAATTTATCTCTTATTAGCATTTTCGTTCTTAGTATTAACGCTAGAATTACCGAGCTCTAATCGCGATTAATGTATATTATTTTATAACAGTGCCAAGATTGGATTTATTTAAACTTCCTATAATTTTTTATAATTATTATAATAATTTCTTATAATTATTATTGAATATATATTATCTCTTATAATTATAATTCCTTATAATTATTATTGAATATATATTATTTCTTATAATTATTATTACTTGTAGAAGTTACTTAAAAACTGACCGAAGAAATATGTTTATAACATCGAGAATTGTAAAAAGAAAAAATCAGGGAACAGTCATTTCGATTAGTTTGATCAACGTTAATACAGGCGAACAATAAATATAAATTATCTCACCATCAGAAGTATTTATCGTAATTAACGTGGAAAGCGGTATAAATTTTTCCACCGCTGTAAAAATTATTAACGACGACGAAGATGTAATTAACGTTGGAAGGAAAGAAATGGGTAGGCCAAGGGGTTAACACGTTCTGTGCCACGTGTACACGCCGACGGTACACGTTGAACTTTCCATTCAGGTCGCGTGTACCGCCGCGTATAAAAGTTATTTTTTATAACCAGTTTAAGACCGAAGAATACACTGCCTGTGAAAGAACGAGGCATCGTAAAGAATGCAGCGTGGCACACGGCAACAGAACTTCCTTTGCTCGTTACATTCGCGACGATTAATAATTAAACCTGACATTTAAATCGTGCTTTGTTATTTATTTATTTATTTATTTATATTATTACACGTTGTATTCGATACACCCTCTTAATATTTCGGACCAAGGGAAATTGAATAATTCGACGCGAAAAGCGAAACAGCGAGGAACGCGGAGTTGGTAAATTAATAAAAATTAAAACCGTCGCTGAAACCGAATCACCGTTTCATTATCGAACATTTATTTCGCCGCAGTCCATCCGGACAATCGAGGCGGTGGATGTACAATTTTTTTATTTAAATTATCAGCAAAGTCGCTTTGAAACGGGCAACGAACGGGAACACGTTTGCCGAGTCGGGTGAGTGGAACGGTACGAACGCGATGAAAGAGAATGCGAACTATTTCGTGGGAGCCGCGTGCACGGATAATGCCGCAATTATACGGCACGTAGGAGCAGTTGCAATATTTCCAGCGGAGTTCCAAATAGTCTGTAAATTTGCCTAGGGAAATTGAATTCTACAACGTTGTCGAAAATTCCGAGATAAAAAGAGCGTCGACGGCGAAGGGGTTAAAGGATCGTTCCAACGAACTGTTTCCTGCGGAGCGTTTGAACCTTCGCTTGGCAAAAGATAGGCTCTTCTCGCGGACACCTGGGCCCGGGGTGGCGTCGCGGCTGCTTCCGGAACGCGAAAACCGCGCGACACGATCGGTGGGAGATGGAAAAGGGCGAGACACCGGGCGCAAGGAGCAGACAGACAGACACACACACACACACACAGCGGATGCCTCGGATGCCACGGCGTAATACCTGGCGCGGCGCCAAACTGTGCGGCGTTCACCCTCGGTCGCGCGGAATACTCTCAGAATTCGAGAAACACTCGCTCCATCGCGGCCACGAGTGCTTCTTTCGGATGAAGTGGCGCTCCGCCGGAGGCCACTCGATGCTCGGGGTGTTTGCTCCTATCGGTCCACTTGTTTCACCGTCGGAGCAAACGTAACGAAGAAATTAACCCTCGCGGCTCGAGTGGCCTTCCCCCCGCGGATATAATAACGCGGGGAAAGCCGCGGAGAGAGAGCGCGGCTACGGCCGTGGCGCGATCGTAAAAAGGAATCGCGCGCTGAATTCCGGGCCGATTCGTCGGTTGCCGCTCTACGACGCGGGAATTTACGCCAGCCATAGAGCCGCGCGAAATTTCCAGCTACGTTTCCTCGCGAACGCGCTTCTCGGGGACGTGGAAGAACGTTTCCGGCAGAGTTGATCGGGTCTTGGACCATGGTGCTCGGGTCCATCCATAACCGGGGTGTAACTGTTGTCGTTTGACTGACGCGGTTAATATGCTTGCGATCTTTTATAATTTCGTTCAGTAATTTTTTAAATGTATAGTTTACGTCTCATGGATTTGTTATATTCCAATTTTAGTTTTATTGGGTTGTTCGGAATGTAATTTCGTTTTTCCCAAGAAAAGACTTAATTTTTTCACAGCCAACTTCACGCTTAAGCTGCACAATCATTATATAATTGGACAACTGATGTAGTAAGTCTTGTTTGCTAAATATTTTGTTCGATTCTTTGCAATAGATTTTGTTTAGTAATCTATTGTGTTTCATTTCCACCAAGAAAAAAACGAAACGACTTTCCGAACGACCTAATAGTATATATAATAAAATTTATATATAATAAAAATTGGAATATATCGATAGGAATATCAGGGAGAGCTTCGCAGTACAAAGGGTTAACCCTTCAAGGCTGAATGTGTCGACGTATCGACGACGTCAGAAGCATATATCATATAACATATATTTTATTTTACGTAAATAAGAAAAGATTAGAATAGATATTGTTCGTTTCACGTATCATTAAGATCTTTGGTAGATAACCTCTTTCTTCAAGTGAATTATTCTCAGTACTTTAAAAATACTCGTCGGCAAAGGGTTGCATTATATTTCCGTCAAAATGTTCCGTCGTTTAATTCTCGGTTCGTGGTCGATCGATCAATCCGGTTCCTTCGAACTATAAACGTCGAGGTGCGCCGCGCGTTCGTTGGCTCTTGGTTTGCATCTGTATCATCGATCTGATAAAGTTATAAAAAATTCGGGTTATAGCAGGTTATTAGCTGTCAGCGTGTATAAATAGCGGGCTGGAAAAGGGGTACGGACACGTCATCCGTTTAGTAGAGCATCCGGGATCAGTAACGCGTGATCATCAGTCTCGCGCATCGATTAATTTATCACGTGGAAGATTAAATCCTCGGCGAAGCGTCGCTCTCCTACGGCCTCTCTCTCTCTCTCTCTCTCTCTCTCTCTCTCTCTCGCTCTCTCTCTCTCTCCGCGGTCTCGATAGGCAGACATTATTTATACGTGTGGCGTCGCAGCGTGGCCAGCGCACGCCTACGCGTCCGCGGCAAGAGCGCTAATTTCGCGCGCAGGGTGCCGCACGGGGTGCCCTACGGTGGCGGAGCGCCGTTGGCACCGCCGCGGAGCCATGTTCCGCGGTGCCGCAATTTGCATTTCAATTCGACGCTGGGGCCCGTTTCGAGCAAACGTCAAGCAATTGCCCGAAACACGGGCACGGTATAATTTTTAATAATCGCCGGCCGGGAAGAGCGGTGCCGCAGCAGTTCCATCGGGTCGGCCCGGGTCGCTTCGCGTGAAACGCGAGTTGCCCTTAGGAGTTAGCTGCACTCTCGAGGCCCTGAATTACGGCTGTTTCCGGCGAGTTGCCTTCCCGAAAATGACCCCGGACGCCACTCCATGCCGCCTGAGATTCCGAGCTCGGCTTCCGAAGCGGAACGAACGCCACCCTTTCGCCACCCATTTTCCTTTCATGGGGCGCGAAACGCCTAAAACGAACGACGCCGGAAACGGACGACCGGCATCGGCCCCGTGTTTCGGGGAATCAAAGGGCAGTGGTGTTGCTCTTATTTCAACGCTTATCGTCGGTTGAGAGCAAAGATTAAACCGACTCAGGGTAAAGGTTAAAAACATTTTGAAACATTAAAAACAATTAAAACAGGTTTTGAGAATAAAAAAAATTATTTTGATTTTTCCAAGAGATACTTCTTCGAACTCGACTTTTATTAGATTAACATTCATTTTCGGTCATTCGTTTGATATTTTTGATATTAACCCTTTGCACTCGAAACCATTTTAACTGGAATTCTAAAATAACTCTTCTGACATACAGCATTTCCATTTTATATGACAAAATGTATTTTATGCATGTGAAATTGAATCTTGTAATTCATGCCACAACTGTTATACTTCTAATAATTTTTCAAATCTAATTTTTCATAATACAAAAATGATTTTGGAATGAGCTATACAAATTTTAGTGCCTCAGAGTCATCACTCGAGTGCAAAGAGTTAATATAGCTGTCCAGTATTACATTAATACCTTCAATATTATTGGCTTTTGAATATTAATATTATTGGCTTTTTAAAATTGTTATTATTGGTTTTTTAATATTAATATTATTGGCTTTTTAATATTATTATTATTGGCTTTTTAATATTAATATTATTGGCTTTTTAATATTAATATTATACTTTTTACTATTAATATTATACTTCTTAATATTAACATTATATTTTCTAATATTAACATTCTACTTTTTAATATTAACAACCAATCACAAAAAGGAAGATAACAAATAGACAACCTGCACAAAGATGTTTCAAAAGTTGGCAATTGCATTCGACATCCAGATGATAAATATTCCCGAAAAAAAACTGGACTCGGTGAGTCCCGACAAAGTACGGGAGTTAACGAAAGAGTACTAAAAAGGGTACACGTCGGTCGCTGACACAGTTCGGATTTCTTCCAGGGTGGAAAACGTCGTCTCGCGTGGGTGATTCGTTGTTCGACGTATGGGAGGATCGAGCGGTGGGGGAATCGTAGACGGCCGAACCGAGTCGGCACTTTGCGACGGCCGGTGAAAAACTGCGAGACCGGGTCGCGGGGCGGCGACGAGCATGTACGACGCCTCGGGGATACAGTTTTCCTCGTGGAAGAATCCGGGAATAGTAGGAGGCACTTCGGGGCTCCCCCTTTACCATTTCTTTGTCCTAGCCGCGACGGCGGAGGGGTCGAAACTGTCCCATCCGTTCAATTCCTTCCGGCACCGCGGAGCTGGAAGTTGCCGGGGCGCGATCATTGCTCCAAATTCGTTTATTCCTTCGGAGCAACTTTCCTCGCGACTTCTCCTTTTACCATGAAAAACTTCGCCGCCCTCGCGGGACCCGGGTCTCTCCGTCGAAAGCGTTGCAAAACACCTTTCGCTTGCGAATAGCTTACGGAAAGCGGGCGCGTGCTCTCTCGACGCGGCGACTGCTCGAACACCGGCGCCTGAGCCCGACAGTAATTTGAAGCTCGGTAAATTAACCGATCGCCGGGCGATTTGCGGCGAGCGGAATCAGTTCCGTCGGACACCCTCGACGTCGGGGGAATGCCTGTGAACGACGGGTTCGCCGAAGATTTCCCGGCGAGCCACGATTCCGACCCGGTCCCCGATAACTCAAAGCCGACGCGCGGCGCGGACGCGGGCAGAGACGGCCGGCTTGCGAGCGCGGAACAGAGAGAAACGAGAGTCGGACCGAGGAAGCCGGTCCGCCCCCGGAACAATAGCGGGAACTAATTCTGTGGTCTGTCGAGTCGAGTGGCTACCGCGGGCGGTCGCGTTTATACACCCTCGGGCGGCGGGGGGCGGGCCGGGCGCGGGGAGAGGGCTGTACGGGTAAACTAGAAACATCGGCCAGGAAATCTACGGAGTGGAAATTAATTTCCTAGTTTCGATGCGGCGCATTGTTCGGCGTTCCGCGCGTCCGCTTTTATCGGCCGGCTGCCGCCCCGCCGATGTTTGACAACCCCTCGTGCGCCCCGAATAAATCAACGGTGTACCAGCGTTGTATCGATTCCCCGTGAAATAGTCTGTCCGGGCTCGAGACGAACGTCGCCGCCGAATGCTCCGGCTCTCCCGCGGACTCCATTCTCTCTCTCTCTCTCTCTCTCTCTCTCTCTCTCTCTCACCCCGGTGTTGATTAATGTCCGTCCGCCGGGCGAGCGCCCGAGTTTTTTACGAGGCCCTCCCCCCCGGTAATAAACGGCTCCTTTTTTTCCGCGCCGCAGCGGCCGCGCCGCAGCCCTGGGAAAAACGCTAACGAACCGGACGGGATTGGTGTTTTAGGTGACGATGGAGGATAATAGAAACCGCAGGTACCAAGATAACGGGTGCTCGTTCGTGGTGGAGGTGCAGGCCAGCTATCAGCCGGACGACGCCAAGCCCAATAAAGGCTCCGCCGACGACGTGACCGCAGACGTCACCGACCAGCAGGCCCTCGTGCACCGAGAAGAAATTCCGGAGGATCGATCATCCGGTATCGAAAAATGCCCGTACAATCGCCCACGCCCGACCACTCCCCCTCCCTAGCTCCCCCGCCACGGGAAACCGTTCCCGCGCCCCGCCGTTGTTGTTGTCCGTTGGAGCAATTAATTTAGCCGTGGCCCTATCTCCGCGGTGCAGGTTTCGAGAACACGAGACTGTTCGGCAGCACGAACACCGGACTGTCCCAGTCCGATCTCTCGATCTCCAGCCAGGGCTCCGTGAATCCCAGCTATCGTTATGGAAATCAAGTCGAGTACGATGCCGGCCATCTGGGCTATCCGGTCTACGGCGATAGTTACGAGTCCGATACGCTTTCCCGGAAGCTGGAGGGCGCCTCGAAGTGGGTGGAATTCGATAAGTCGCCGGACACCGAGAAGACGCTGTTGAACGTGTCGAAAACCTCCAGCATGGAGAAGGACGGCGACGAGAGCGTGAGTAAACCCATTTATTCCGGGGATGGATCCCGGGATCCGTCCCTTGTACACCCTCCTCGGATAGTAATGGGACGCTTGCAGGAAATTAAACAGATATGACAGTCTGATAGGAAATTCTTCTAATTCTTCGAATTTAAATCAATTCATCTTTGAATCTTTGATTTTTTCGAATATTAATTATTTAGACCTGCATCGATCTATTTTTCGGATCAATTTTGCACGTGTTTTATCGATCGCAGTGAGCGCGGTTCCTCTAGTTGTTCGAGAATTAATCCAAGATGTGCGAAATTTATGAATTCCGTCGTCTCCAGCTAAGAGGTTAATTATATTAAACTGCGAGAAGTAGGTATATACAGGATGTCTCAGTTGCTCAGAATATCTCGGTGTACACTGTCTCAGATATCACAAAGACGTCCCTGAGTCGTCTTAATAATACTTCGTAACTTCATAAACTTCATAAATGTTAATTTATTCAAACATCTGTCATAACGGAATTTACACGGAACGAACAAGCGTCCTAATGCTTTCCAACGAGGGTGTACATCCCACGGACGGCTCGGGTCTCCTCGGATAACGAAGCTCCCGTTTCAGCCGTCGATACCCGGCAAGCGGAACAACCTGGACGTGTCGCAGGGTTCCGGCGGCTCGATGGACCAGCAGGACTCGACGGACGCGAGCGTCTCGACGGACACGGTCCGCTCGAACCCGAACCTGCAGGTGAACGGAGCGACGCCGAAGAAGCCGGAGGTCGACGATCCGAAAGCGGCGGCGGTGGCGACGGCGGCGAACGAGGTCGCGAAGCTCGAGAGCAAGCCGGTGATCACGGGGGCGTTGTTGAAGGACGACGTGCAGGAGGACACGTTCCAGGAGCAGCAACGGAAGCTGGGCAACGGCACGCTGACGCCGGAGCACAAGGAGGAGAGGCCGAAGGACCAGAAGCCGGAGGGCAGCACGTTCGTTCCCAGCCACAAGCGAAGCGGGAGCATCCCGCCGCGACTGATCGAGGAGAGCCTGGACCTGGACCGGAAGAAGTCAATGGACATCTACAACCAGCTGAAGACCAGCACCAAGAGCATATTGCCGGGGCTGAGCCCGAAGTTCGAGCTGCTCCAGAACGAAGTCAGCCCCATCGAGGAGAAGGAGAGTTAATGAGGCTGGCGCGATCATCAACTTGATCCGACTATCGTCGAAACGGCAGGACATCGAACGATCGTAAACGCCGGAGGTCCCCGGCGACTTTCTACGGGAGCAGGTCGCAGCCGGGGAAGAGAGCACGGAGCGAAATCAAAACGACGAAGGCACTCTCGTTTAACCGGCCGAAGGAACTCGTTGTAGATACGCGATCCGTCAGCGCCGCTACTATCACGGCCGTGAATACTCATCTGCGCCGGTTAACTTCGGCCAGGCGAGACTCGGAGGAAGCGAACGGTTCCGGCTAGCTGTCGCGTTTCCGCGACGGCAGTTTCCCGCGGCGGAGTGGACGGAGGGTGGCCGTGTTCGCCGGCGATAAAATCATCGAAGAAAATCACCGGTCCGCGATACCGATCCGGACAAATTGCTGGGGTGCCTGCGGCTCGCGGCACGGCACTGGCAGAGGACTCAAAGCGCTCGGAATTGACAATATATCCTAATGATTCCCCGCAGTTTCGCAGCCCTTGGCTCCATCCATTTTCCATCCCTCTCGCACTACCGCCCTCTCCCTCTACCTCTATATATCCCCCTCAATCTCTCGCACGTTTCTCCTGTCCTCGTCTCTTCTCTCGTCTCTCCGTCTCTCTCCGTCTCTCTCCTTCACTCTGCGTTGCTCGCATTCGAACCCAACCCGACCCGTTAAATTTACCAAAGCTCGGATGTACGAACCGCGGAGAACAATCGCCGGCTAACGAACTCGACGCGGCGCTGCGGATTCCGCGGCTGCGTGAGCGCGCGCGCGCGCGCGGACCAACCGCAGCCGCACGGAACCGCTCGGAACGTCGCGGCGCCCGGTGGAACGCTCCGTGGAACACGATACAACGAGCCTCGACTGTTTGCCAGGAGAGAGAAAGGAAGAGAGAGGGAGAGAGAGAGAGAGTGGGAACCGGAGCCGCCTCTGTTCCACGAGAAAAAGCCCCCCGGGGCTCGTTTAAAATGCAGAGGAACCGGAGGGTGCCAGGAAAATTTCCGAGACTCCGCGGTCGGCCGCCGGAAGTCCGCCTCTGGAAATCAACCGGTCGCGAACAATCCCTCCTCCGTCCCTGGAACCGTATCGATCCTGGTCGCGCCGCTTCTTCGCGGCAACACGCCCGCGGATATTCCGCGGCGCCGGTCGAAATCTGGTTGTTGTCTCGCGGCCGGTCGTTTTTGCGATAAGATAAATCGAAGGATCGACAGATCGCTCGATGTGGAAAGATTTCGGCCGGCAGATGCGAGAGAGAAAGAGAAATAGAGAGAGAGGGTGAGCGGCGGAGGAGACGCTAGGTGTAGTAGACGAGGGCCGCTTTCGAAACGTTTCGCGACTGAATCGCTGAAAATAACGCCGTCCCGGTCGCCAGCCGACCCGTACGATTTGTATCCGTAAGATCGAAATGGCGCGGTCCATTTGTACGCGAGCACAGGATATTTAAGATAAGTTAGCGTACTGGAGCGAGGAGGAGACACGCCGCGTTGCTCCCCGCCCCCAGGTGCGCCCGCCGATTCTCCTCGATACGATTTTCTCGAGAGGAAGGAAACGCGGGTGGCGGGGAGAGAGAGAGAGAGAGAGAGGGGGAGAGATGGAGGGAGCGAGTCTCCGAGATCTCGCAATCTTTTTAGCGGAGCAGGTGTGCCCGCCGCGAGTACCCCGGTCCCCGCTATTCCATGGGAATTTTGTAAGCGGTTCTATGGGAAGCCGTGCGTGCGTGCGCGTGCCCGTCGACGAAGCACTGTTTTACAAGACGAACCAGATTTACTATGAATTTTCTATTGTCTCCGTGGGGGTGTAGGGTTACAGATTAATTTAGCCGATATTTAAGCGACGTAACACAGCGACGCGCGCTGCTAAAAGGCGGCCGCAGACGAGGTTTGGGTAACGTTAGATCGATCGATCGAGGATCGAGGTCGCCGGAAAGAGAAAGAGAGAGAGAGAGAGAGAGAAAGGGAGGGAGCAGGTGGCGTACTCGGCAGGCCTCGGTAGCTCGGCTCGATTCAAGATGTAACTTCGAGATTAATCGGAACCAGATTAAAACACGATCCTAGGTATTCGGTACCCGGTAAGAGACCGTAGGTTTAAGCGCGAGACCCGCGGCTCGGAACGAGCCGGCCGGAAAGGCTTAAAGTGGTTAATCGCGACCGAGGTGGATTCTAGTGCCAAAATAGTTCCTTAAGGATCGTCGAGGGCAAACTCGACGGAGGTATTTGCCGAACGACTAAGTATAATAATAATAATAATATTGCTAACGATAATATATCGATAACGATAATGATACTGATAATATTAATAATAATATTAACACTAATATTAATACTAATGATATTAATACTAATATTAACGCTAATATTAATACTAATATTAATACTAATATTACTACTACTAATAGTAATGATACTCTTGATAATTACTTTTATTAATATCGTACGTTTCGAGCAGATGCTGCGTTACCAATATTTCAGATTTTATACGGCTTCCGTTGAATAGTACGAACGTTTGTTGTTGATATGGTGCTACTTGCGTGTGAGAATCGAGCTCGTCCTCGCGTCGCGTCCTCCCCCCCCCCCCCCCCACCCCCGCCCCGCCGCGAGAGCGACGTCGTGAATCGAAGCGGAGTCTCGGCCGCGTGAAAGTATCCCTTCGTCGATCATTGCGGGACGTCGACGCGAGACGATCAACCGTAGCGCATCTAGCGATTTAAGTAGCCACAATTAAGAAGAACCCTAGCCGTACGTTAGACGATCCATCCCCCCTACCCCTCATCCATTTCACTTGGTTTCCAAAAGAAAAAAAAAAGAAATCTCGCCCGCGTTCCTTGCGTGTTCACCCGCGTCCCCGTGTCCCGGCCACGCCGGCGCTCGCGCGCACGCGCTCCCCGCGTTCGCGTCCGAGACCGGTCAGTCTATAGTTTTCCAGAATTTGTAGCGATTCTCGTGTGGCTGTCAAAATAGATGGTATTAGAGGTCTAACTGTGTGGACAGGATTTTATATAAAACCTGAATGTCTCGCGTATCTCTAGGAAATAATTCTCACCAAGTAGCTGGTCGCGTAGCTGGGCCGATCGGTAACGCGATCGGCCGAATTTTAGATCGTCGCGCCCCGTCGATCTCCGTCGGCGCGCGCACGCGGCCCGTTCCCGAAAACGATACCGAAAACGCTCGGGGACCACCGCGCGACCAGGAGATTGCTGCCTAGAAGGTGGCCGCGGGGCCCGGCGCGAGATCGACCGGCGGACCCGCCGATGTTACTACACACATTGTAAGAGGAAAAAAAAAAAGCATTCTCTGTTCTTTGACGTAAACGCTCTCTGATATTCTATCGCATCGCGCATCACGAGTTTTCGTAAAGGACACTCTTATAGGGATTAATTAATCGTAGAGGCTCGTCGAAGTAAGGCTCTCAAATTAACGATTAAGAAAGACGCGGACCCCGCCGAACGGCGGTCCCGGCACACAACCGTTCCATATGATCAATTAAATTCGAATCGTAGTTGTTAAGCGAACGACGACAGAGAGAAGCAGCCGGTTTAAACGTCGAGCTTTGGAGATATTGATATTGAGCTTTCAACTGCACACATCCATACATACGTACATACATACGCATACGTCCGTACACGCGCATACACACACACCTTCGCTCGGACGTAACGCGTACGATGCATCGCGTACGCGAGGACACACACGCGACACACACACACACACGCACGAGACATACCTAAAACACGTGACACGCATACTAAACACAGACCGAATATTATGTACGGTTTCTCTCTCGTTTCTAACGAATAAGTTCCAGCAGCCCACTTCTTCGTTCGACATCCCACGCCTAGGAAACCACACCGGAACCAATCACTGTCCGAAAGTCATTTTTGGTCCATCGTGCTGAACCGTTTGTACGCCCGAAGCACGCGCGCTTCGAAAACCTCTTTTTAGAAGGAACGTGCGGACATTCGTTTTCGCTAAGGTACCACGTTGTATATGTCAATTTATTTTGCAAAATAAACCATTGGACACGAGCCCCAGCGAGATCAATTCATCGTCTTACGATATCGGCATGATTCTCACCATCCGCCTCCATTCATTTCCGTTCATTCTTCCTCCCACCACTCGTTCGTATTTAATTTGCTCGGCTTCTCATTTTCTTTGCTTATTGCTTACGGTCGCTTTCACGCAAATATTTGGCTACCCCATCGGGACCTGTCTCTATCGATCCGACGTCGAGACGGTGAAAGTCGAACGACCTTTCTTATCAACGATCAGTGAATTCGGCGGAAGCAACCCTTGCTTCCTCACCCCTGCGGTGTATATATCGATCCGCGGACGTGCCGTAGAAATTATTCGCAGTGGATAAAGCTCTGTTGGTAACGCGGAGGGTGCGCACCCCCGCGGTGAACGCTCGCGAAGCTGCGAAACGGAAATTCGTACGAGAACCAACCCCCGGTGATGTCGACGCGGAAACGCGCCATCTGGTCGGCTACGAAAGGGGGTTGCGGAACGCGGCCGGGTCTATCGGTAACGTCGGCGGAAGGGGCGGGCAAGGGTTGGACCCGCGGCGAGGCTGGCGTCGCCAAACGGCGGAACCGTGGAACACGCGAAATATCGCTGAATTATACATGCGCGTTTTTAATTCGGTAATCAATAGTAAAAACCGCTAATATATCCCCACCATTTTTCCGCTATTCCGGATCCGCCAATGCCCAACTACCCGGCAACCCTTCGCGATCCACCGCGTGGGAGGAGCCCCGTTGTTTGCCGGCACCCCGTTTTCCCGATCGACCCGTCGAAATTTTCGAAGGCCCGGCCCCGCGCCGTTTTTCTTTTTTCCAGCTATTTCGACCCAGGGCGCGAGATAATGAACGTCGCGACGAGTTTACAAAATCGAGCCCCGGCTCGCGGAAATTAACGCGCAAAAAAGCATACAGAGCCGAGCGCGGCGAGGCGGGGCGGGGGTTGGGGGGGGAGGGGGGGGGGGGGGGGGGGGGGTGCGGAGGCCGCGGGGGTCGCGCCGGGCACCGCCGCGTGATTTATGACCGTGCAGATTAACGTCGATACCATCCGACTCCTTTTTTTTTTATTTCTCTCTCTCTCTCTCTCTCTCTCTCTCTCTCTCTGTCTCTCCTCTCTTCACTTTCCCTGGCGGCATTTTTTCCGCGTCGTTTTTCCAGCCGGACACGCGGAAGCCCGACGACCGCGACGAAGTTCGACGAATGCGGGCCGCGCGCGATTCCCTCGCCGATTTTCTAAAAGGCGAAATAAAGGGGGGCCACCGTGGCAAGCGGATTCCGAGGGAGCGGAATCGGTCGACGAAAGCACCGGGCTTTTATTCGATAATTTTGTCCAAGGCGAGGGCCAATTACCGGCCGTGAAAGACGCGCGCGCGCGAGAGAGAAGCGGCCGCTTCGTAGGCAGCGGAGGCACGCACGCCGCTCTCGGACCCCGGGCCCCCGAACGCTTTTGCGCGACCATAATTACTGTTTATTAAAGACGATTGCAAAAACCGGGGCAGGTGCGCTCTCTCTCCTCTCGTAGCCCAGGCAGCGGGGGGAGAGGTGACCGTTGTTGAAACCCTCGAAACAGTGTGTATACCTGGATCAGCGCGAGCCGGTTCGTTCCCGCGCGTTTTATTGTATCACGGGCAGGGCCCTCGCGCTAATTTCCTTGCCTCTTTTGCGATTCCCGTTCTCGCCGTGCCGGCTCCTCGAGACCCGGTAGACCCAGCCACGCGTTGTTCCTCGTTAGGCGAAAGAAAGAGAGAGAGAGAGAGAGAGAGAGAGAGAACACCGCCGATCCCTCCGTTTCTTTCGAGGGAACCGAGCCGAGCACCCCCGCGCCGCACCCCTTTCGCCAAACGGCCAAACCCGATCCTCTTCCACGCAGAGGCTTCTAATTTTTTTCGACGCGAGTTACGCGGCTACCTCGCGCGCACTTTGTTGCAGCCGGCCGCTGGTACACGCTCGCGCGGCGATGTCGATTTGCTTTTTAAGCCGGTGGGGATCAGCCGAAAGTCGGTTTTTAACGACGCGAACGATTAGTCAGAATTTTGATAACACCTTTCGAGATTCGCGCTCGGGTAGTCGCGGGCCGGAGTGCTCTCGCTAATGGGGTTAACGGGGGAAGATTTTAACACGTGGCGCAGATATTGTTATTCGAATTTCTGACGATTAATTGGCAACTGTTTTAATAAGCTTTTTTTGTTTTTTTTTGTAAAATTTAAAGTAGCGAGGAGAAGTTGAAAAGTGTGTTGGAAAAATTGTCAAATTATGTTATAAATAATACTAAGTATATTTTTATGAAATAGGAACGTCGAACAAGGGATGATCGATTTGCGATTATTCAGACTTATGAATCATTTATTGAATGTATGCCTTAATTGTCCCAACTGTTACAACCCCTAGTTAACCCCTTGCGGTACTTTTGTCTTCGCAGTAACCATGATTAAATAATTTTCGATTGGAATCATTTCTTAGAGGAGAAGTGAAATTAATATTTATAATGCGGTTAGAATTACTTCAGCGCTTATATATTAGTGCCAAAAAGAAAGTATTTTATTTCGACGTAAAAAGACGAGGCAACATTCATAATTAACAGGTTATTGTTACAATTCATAATTAAGAGTCAGACTCGTCAAAGTACTGCTGTATTATATTATAATAAATGTCTTATATATTACTTTAATTATAATATAATACAACCAGACATTAATTCATTCATTAGTTTATAAATGCCTTATATATTATTTTCATAAATTAATATAAATACTATCTAGTATTAACCCCCATATCACTGACACTTTTTACTCTGCTTCAGTAGAACACTGTACCTGCCGGACGATGACTCCAATCTCCTAAAAACCATCGAACATAAGAACAATTCTCTACAATATTCCGCTAGAAATTTTAACAAGTTTCGCGATTCGCATGAAGAAGGCATTCGCAGAGGCATTCGCGGATGAAAGATCGCTCCCCGATGAATCAAACCGTAGAATCACGCGAGCACAATACTCGAGCGATCTGGTTCTTCTAATATTAAAATCGCCGACACTCTGTGCTCGGTCGCTTTCGTCGGACGACGATCTACCGAAATAGATCGCCGGAGGAGGATAATGCTCGATAACGCGAGCGATTATGCAGAATGTTGGCAGCGGGGTCCCGTGCATCGGCCAAACAAGATATCCACGAGCGCAAGATCTTGCCAATCTAGACAAAAACGCGAGGGCAATGCACGAGCCGTCGAATTCTTTCGCCACGAAATCGCTGACGCTCCGCACTTTGTTGCAGGTGGACGACGGCGTGCTAATTGCTCGATGCCTGTCGAACGAAGAGGCCTACCTGAAAGAAGAAAATGCCAACCTGAAAAAGAAGAAGACACCTACCTGATAGAAGGAGATATCCGTCTAAAAGAAGAAGACACCTACATGAAAGAAGGAAATATCCGTCTAAAAGAAGGAGATATCCGTCTAAAAGAAGGAGATATCCGTCTAAAAAATGAAGAAGAAGAAAAAGGCATCTGTTTAAAATCAACGGAACTATCAGCATACTATGGCAACGTTCACGGGTAGAGTTATGACAACGGATATCGAGAGCATTCCGTCTACGGGGATAATCGCGAGCGAAAGAGTTAACGATCAGAGCGCCGGGTAGCATTTGTCGGTGGATATAAATGATACCGGAGCGTCGCGAAACGCGCGTAGCGTGTCAGTGATAAATGGGGCCGCCTAAATCTCCACGTTATTCATGGCCGTCTAGAAGAATTCGCGGGAAAGGCGAAGTTAGAACCGTTTTAGAAAGGGGCTCTCCCGGCGCAGGGATAGAGGGTGTCGGGGGTCGAATCGGGCATCCGCGTGGCTCGGAAGAAAATCGCCGGGCGCGTCTGGGTGTCGCTTCGCCGCGGCTGCTCCGGTCGGGATTTCGACGGGCGTGTGCGTTCGCGGAAAAATCGTTCGGTTAACGAGGGGGAGGGGGGTGCCGGAGTGTAGAGGTGCCGTCGTGTTCGGGCGACGAACTTTCAACGTCGACGTGTGTCCCGGCATGGCATCGGCGAGGGCAACGCGGGCAACGCGGGCTAAAGCGGGTAAAACGGGTTCGCGAGCCGCGAATGGAGCGAATGGAGCCGGGACTGCCCACCGAGGCGCGGTGCCGCGGCTCTTGGCCAATTATTTTTACCCGTGGAATCGAATTATCGGGCCGCGTCGATTAACGCGGATTTAATCGCGCGCCGTGCTCGTCGCGTCGTCGTTTCGCCGTCGCATCGGCCGTCGGGGTAAGAAGGACGGCGCGAACGGCGCACCGCGGAGGGGTGCGGGCGGGGGGGAGGGGGGGGGCGGGGGGGGGGGCCGGTCGCGGGGAGGTGGACCGGCGGGCGAGAGAGCGAGCTAGACCGAGACGGGAAAAGAAACGGGGCGACGAGTGAGCGAGCCCGGCGGAGATAGGAAAATAGAAGGGAAAAAGGGAGGGGGGGCGAAGGGCGGGCAACGTCATACCTACGCGTGGGTGACAAGAGACCGAGGCTGAAGAGGAGGTTAAGGGTGAGCGGCGCGGGACCGGGGGCAGGGGGGGAAAAGGGAAGGGGCGCGTGTGCCGATGCCACGCCGGTGGGAGCGAGCCCCGTCCGCGGGACGGGCAAGAAAGAGAAAGAAGAGAAGAGAGGCTGCGAGGGGCTGGCCGGGGGGGCAGAGAAGGGTGCGCTTGAGCGTCGGTACAGATACGGCATTATGAAAACACGAATGTACTTTTAAATCAATACCACCATCGCATTGTGGGGAGTGCGCTGGTGGGGGCGGCACGCTCGCATCCCGGAATACAGGAGAGAAGAGGGACAGAGAAAGAGGGAAAGAGAAAGGGTCCGAGGGAAAGGGTAAGAGAAGAGAAGAGAGGAAAGAGAAAGAGAAAGAGAAAGAGAAGGAGGGTGGTCGGTGGCGCGCTGCCGCGAGAATCGGCAGCGGAGAGAGAGACTGAGAGAGGCCGGGAGAGACCGGGAGAGACCGAGCGAGGGAGAGAGAGCGGCGGAGAGAGGAGGGGTGTCTCGCAAGAGGATGGGCGAAAGGGGTAACCCGGGGGGGGGGGGTGGGGTGGGGTGGCCGCGAGGGTGGCGGCGGTACGATTCAGTCGGGTGAAAAGTATGAGCACCGGTTACCGGTGGTTGCTCAGCCTCGGTAACGAGAACGAGGCAGCAGCTCGCACTCGCCGCTAGAATGGCTTTTGACAGCGCGATCCGTCCTCGTCGACGCTTCGGAGGCGTCGCCGCCGCGGGACGTTGCCGCAGTTAATCGTCGCTGGTCCGTTCGCCGCTCCGTCGTTCGTTGTTCGTCGGGGCGCGCGGGCGCTCCGTCGCGCCGAGTCCCCGTGTCTCTCGTTTTCCCATCGCGGCCGTGCCACCGTTTTGCCAGCGTGTTGCCTGAAAACCGAGTAATTGGGACGAGAACCACGGCACTCGAATCGATTAATCCGGTCAGCTGAATTTTGATCGATGCGCGACAGAGAAAGTACCGGCTCCGCCGCAGCGGTGGTCGCGCGGGGCCGCCCGGGGGGGATGATAAAAAAAAAAGGAGAAAAAAAACGCTAAATAAAAGGGGAAAAAAGAGCGCGTAGAAAAGCAAACGCGAAAAAACGGCGAACGAATTCGCGCTGCCACGCCGGGGCGATCGAATATTTATTTTCAATAACATCGACGCCGGGCGTCGCGCCGCTCCGCTCCGCACTCGCGCTCCGGCCCCCGACTCCCGACGTACCCTTTCGCTGGGCCGTTTTAATGCATCGGCGACCGGTCAATTTATACGCGACGCGAAATTAGAGTTTACGTTAATTATTTTAATTGGTTTTGCTAATTAAGCGCGACCATTACCAGTAGAACCGGACAATGGTCCGCAAAACGGACATATTATTTGCTAAACACATTATCGTCGTCGATTGGTGTTCGCCGAGTGACGAGCCCGCGACCTGGCCCGCCTAGATCGACCGGTTAGTTTCGTCGGCCGATTAATTACGTCCGCTCTCGACGTTTTCACCGTCCGCGGGGGGATGGGGGACGACACGCTCCGGAGACGGGCTGGCTCGACTCGCGCGATAGATCGATCGAGTCGGACGGAACGCGGTGGCCGACATTCGACGACACCTGATCGGAATCAAAGGGGTCCCGGTGCTCTCGGCCCCTGCGCCCCTGCCCCTGCCCCTGCCCCTCTCGCTCGCCCCGTCCCTTGCCCCTCGGCGGCGATCCCCTTGTTTACAAACAGGACTCGCAAGGTCACCGATCTTGAGGGAACGGGAACGAGTGTCGTTCAGCCAATGTCCTCTCCACCCCTCGGCCAAATTCCTTCGCTCGGCCGGGACAGAAGGGTGCTCTCGGGCCGGATGTGTCGGCCCGGGGGTGGGTTTTCCAATACGTAGCCGACGACGGTGGCAACCTCGTCGTCGTCGTCGACGTCGTTCTCTTTCCCCGTCTCGTTCCTCCTGCTCCGCTTCCCACGCGGCTTCTTATCGGATACGGGCGGTCCCTTTATCCCGTCTTCGTACCCCGGTAAACATATGTAGCCGGTCGGCCGAGGTGCGGAGAGACGCGCGCGCGGCGCTTATGCTTACGCTTACGCACGGACAAACGCGCTCAGGCAGGCTCTCGCTCTCGGCGAGCGGCACACCTACGCGAGCCCCGCGCACACACACACCCGCACGTGGAAAGGATGATGAAAGCGTGCTCGGCCACCTGTATGCTTTAACCGTGGATCGAACCTTACCTGTTACTCGTCCGCCGCGGCGAGGTAGTCGGCCCGAGGCCCTCGACCGGGGATTTCCGTTTCCGGTTAAAGGCACCACCGCTTTACCCCGATTATTCTCTCCGCCGCGGATCCGTTTTCCCGGCGCCGTGACACAACCGGGGGAATAGCCGATTACTTCGCTCGATGCCTCTCTCTCTCACTCTCTCTCACTCTCTCTGCCGCTTCTTTCAACACCCTCTCCGCACCGAGCATTCCTGCGAACGTCGGGTCTGTCTTGACCCGTCCCATTCTATAAACCAGTAGCGATCGTTTCGCTGCCATTCACGATCGTTAGATACGCGGAGAAGCGCGCCGTTTCTCGATCCAGCCGATGGAATTTGTAATTCTCGGCTGCTGGAACGCGTTTCACCGACATCTCGAGCTCAGAGCGGGGACAGAGATTCGGGGAACGTCTCGCTCGGAATGCAAAGGAGCGATCACGGCGATCGGTGGCCGGGGAGAGGCAGAGCACACCTCTCCGGTAGACGCGATTTGACTAACAAATCGGGTCATCGGCGTGGCCACGGGGAGACCGCCACGATTTAACGAACGGTGAGCCGTAACGCTCGAACAACAGGTACACCACCGATTATCCTTCCGCGATTCCGCAAGCGTTCCGCGGCTCCGTAATCGAGGCGGGGCTCGGTCCTGTCTCTCGGGCCGCGGTGTCCGCGGGCTAGTATTTCCGCGTTCGGTCCGCTACAACGGGATTATATACCGGCGGGGTCGGGAACAGGGATTCGAGAGCACGTCGAAAGTGAAAAATACAGGCCACAGAGTGGCGACAGAGAGCGGCGGCGAGCGCGCTCGCGCGCGAGAGAGAGAGAGATAGAGAGAGGGGGGAGTGGGAGACGGAAAAAAAAAGCGAGGGGAATGACCAGCGGCGGGCAGAAAAAACGAGCCCGGAGAATCGAAGATGTCGGGAATCGCGCGTCGATATACTATTTCGAAACGGTTTTCATGGGTTCTGGAGATTGATGCGACGGCTGATGAGGGTGGCGGGTGTTCCTGGCAGGGTCCCCGGGCACGTGGTGCTACTATTGATTTTAATTTTAGTGAAAGAGGTGGAAAAATTAGAAGGGTGGCACGAGGAGGGCTGACACACGGTGGGAAGGGTGAGAGCGCGCGCGGAGGGTGAGCGCGCGAGCGAGCTGGAGAGACAGCGAACAGAGAGGGAGGAAGAGAAACAGAGAGGGAGAAGAGAGAGAGAGAGAGAGAGAGAGAGAGAGAGAGAGAAAGAGAGGCGACGAACAGGCGAACCTAGCTGTCGAGGGAGAGAACTGGATAGAAAAAGAGCGAGAATGAGAGAAAAGAAGAGAGACGAGTGACCGCATGAGCGACGGCGAAACGAGAAACAGAGAGACGCGGAGAAAGAGAGAGGGAGAGAGGGAGAGAGACAGAGAGAGAAAGACGGAGAGAAGCACGGTTAGAGCGAGAGGGACGCGAAGTCGGGTGAGAGCACCGCTGAACAGTTTCGCTTTCATTTCCCTCTTTAGCCGAAGGCAAAGGTAGTCGCTCGGAGGGTGGGAGGGATCTCGGTGCCCGAGGGAAGGCATGGCAAGACTAGGCAAGCCAAGGCAAGGCATTGCGAGGCGAGGCGAGGCGAGGCGAGGCGAGGCGAGGCGAGGCGAGGCAACCGGGGCCAAGCCAAGCCAAGCCAAGCCGAGGCAAGGCAAGGCAAGGCAAGGCAAGGCAAAGCAAGAGGGTGAAATCGTATCACGGGAGGATGAGAGGCTTAGAGCGCGATGGAGAGAAAAAGCCCGGAGAGGAAAGACACGCCGCGGGAGTCGGTTGGAAAAAGAGAGCACCACGCTAAAAGGAGGGTGGTGCTATTGAATGAGAGGGTGGGACGGGGCAGGGCTCGCGAAAAAGAGGAGAACATACCCTCGACTGTGTAAAACACAGAGGTTCGCGGTGCCACGGCGAGTTCGCGTTTAAAAAACGGCTTGCCTCGATTCCCTTCAACCACCCTCCGGCCCCCCTCCCTACCCCCTCGGCCGCCCTCGTCTTTCTCGCTCCAGCCGCCGCTTCTCGGCCCGCGGCGTCTCTTTCTCCGCGATTCTCTTTCCCTTGGTCCTGTTCGAATCTTCACGGTACCCCTTTCACCCCACGCGATTCCATTCGTCAGCAACCGAGGACGACCTCCGCGATAATTCTCGCCGCGCTCCGGTTGCTCTACCCCCGCAACACCGTACGCGAGCTATCTTTCTCTCTACTTTCCTTCCTTCCTTCCTTCCTTCCTTCCGTCCTTCCTTCCGTCCTTCCTTCCTTCCTTCCTTCCCCCCAGCGTTCTTTTTTTTTCTCCACGCTCCCCCTGTTTTCCTCCCGCAGCGGCCGCGTGTGCGGCACGCCGCGGATCACGGACAAATGCGTGCTTTACGGGTGCATACGCGTACATGCTCTTCCACGTGGAGAAACGAGAGTAGGAGAGAGAGAGAGAGAAAGAGAGAGCGAGAAGGAGAGTGAGAGAGAGAGAGACGGATGGAGCAAGAGATAGAGAGAGCGAGAGGAAGGTGAGAGCGCCGCGAGAGGGTGAAGGATGAGTTCCTTTGTGGCCGCCTAGATTAAAGGCAGACGCTGATGGGCCGTCAAAGGAAACTATTAGCGTAGAAGGTAATGCAATATTTTTTCCCTCCCCGCGGACTGGATTTCTCCGGCAGTGTAACGACGCTCTGGCTCTCGCTCCCGCTCCCCGCCACCCTCGCCCAGGGATCCTCTCTCTTTCTCTTTGACAAGAAGCATCATGCGAGTCTATTGGCCGGAGAAGAAGCAAGCGGTTGCCGCTAGGCTCCGGGAACGCCGCGACCGGCGGAATTTTCCTCGGCGAAAACAGCGCCGCGACCGCCTCTGCCGCCGCCGCCGCCGCCCCGGCACGATCACCCTACCGTCGGGCTATTTATTATTAATGTCTGATTAATAACGGCGTTACGCATTCGAACTCGTTGGAATGAACGAACCAACGAACGAACGAACGAACCAACGAACGAACGAACGAACGAACGAACGAACGAATGAACGAACGAGTCGCGGCGGATAATTAATATCATTACGCCCTGTGAAACACAAAGAGCGGAGTTACGACATTTAATTAACAATATTACGAATCAGTGGGGTGGGGCGGGGGGTGGCGGCGGGTGGACCGTTGGATGCGGCGAGGGGTGGCGCGGGGTGGGTGAAGGGGATATATAAAGAGAAACAACGGTGTGTTTTTCCTGGCGATAGGCGAGCCAGGTATGATCGAGAGGTGGAGGAGGAGGAGGAGGAGGTAGAGGAGGAGGAGGTGGAGGCGGCAGTGGAGGATGAGGAGGTAGAGGTAGAGGTAGAGGAGGAGGTGGAGGAGGGCGGAAAATGCTGGAGTATAACCGGCGTGTCGAGGGGGGACGGTGTGGCGGGGCGGAGGGAGGGAAAGAAGAGCGGCAAAAAATTGACTTTGCCAAAAGCCGGCATCGGTCGTGATCGTTCTCATTGGCCGGCAGCGAAAAAATCCCATCGAATCAGCGGACGAGGTGAGATTTGCAATTAAAACGCGGGATGGTATACCACGGGGTGGCGGCGAGGGTGGAGGAGGGCCGCGGCCGGGTGGCGCGCGGAGGCGGGCGGGCCGGGGGGCGCAGGCAGGCGAGGCTGTTAAGCGGGAAGGGGTAGGCGGATACCGCCGACCGAAAGGGCGCAATAAATGTACGCATTGCGCAGAATTAGTTGATTAAAATATAAAAGAAGAGCGGTGGGGATGGTGGAGGGTGTCGGCAAGGGGGCGAGGTGTGGCGCGGGAGGCTCGGGAGGGACGCGGGAGGGTGGTGTGTCGGGTGGTTCGGGGTGGTTCGGGGTGGTTCGGGCGGCGGATAGGCGCCAGAAGGAGAAATCTCTTTTCCCCTCTCGGTTTTGCTCCTCTTCTCTCCGGACGGCGAGAGCGGAGGAGAGCGGAGGAGAGCGGCGGAGAGCGGAGGAGCGCGGAGGAGGGCCTGCGAGGGGCGGAGGGCGACACGCGGGGGGAGGGCGAGGGTGGAAACGCGACGGATAGAAAGAGAAAGAACAAGACTAGGCGGGAGAGCGCAGCAGCCCGGGAAAAGAAATAATCTGCGAGCTGTATTGACGTTTCTAGTCTAACTCTGATTGAATTATGCATGAGCACACCGGAGATGCCGAGAGCTGCCCTTCTCTTTTCCACCCTGCGCGCATAATTTCCCTCCCTTGCGTACGTAAATATAGTGTGTGCCGCGTTCTCTCTTTCTCTCGTTCTCCGAGTCTCTCTTTCTCTCGCTTACCCTCCCTCTCTCTCTCTCTCTCTCTATCTATCTATCTCTTTCTCTTTCTCTCTCGATCTCCGTCTCTCTGTGCGCGCCGCGTACCTACGCGTGTGCTACAGGATACCGGTCTAGGAAAAAAGGGGTTCGAGCGCGTCGACAAGCACACGCTCTCTGCGTGCGGACAGGCGAGCGAGCGCGAGTACGAGCGTCATCGTGCCCACGGAAATAAACGAAACGCCTTTGAACGTTATTATTAGGAGCGATCGTGATCGATTCTCTACTTCCAACCGCGTGCGCTTTCGTCCTGGACGCGTACGGAAAATCTCCGACTCTGCGCGCACAAAGCGTCGTCGACGATCCCTTGGCTCCGCCGTACGCGGGAATCATCCTCGGAAAGCAGGCCGACAGAGATCCCCGGTACACGTTCCGTCGACGGAGCTCGCTTTTTTTCTTCTCCACCGACGGCAAACTACAAATAATCGCAACGATGTCTTCCAGCCGAGTGCCGGCTTCTACGCGCTTTGGCGAATCCCCTCGGCTCGGCGGAACCCGTAGAATTCGCGGCGAAGCCGAGCCGCGGTTAATTAGCGATCTATGCCGTCTACGGTTCGGAAGATCGTCCCTCCCCGCGAGCACTTTATCCGTTAACGAACGCGAAACTGACTAGGAAAGCGGGCGAGCCGTCGGGACTGCCGAAAAATCCGCGCGGATTCGCGACGGCGTACCGAGAGCCTAATATAATTTATACCGCGCACGGATCGGCAATCACGGCGAGCGTCGAGCTTGTCGAAACAATGCTCGTCGCCGGCATTCGTTATCGCCGCTTGTCCACCCGCAGTCAATCTCTTATCGCGAGCCGATCGCGGCGCTCTCGTTTTTTTCTCTCGTTCTCCTTCGTTTCGAATTACGGCGACGAGAGAGCGTAGAAACCGAAGAGAGCGAGGAAGAGAGGAGAGAGAGAGGGAGAGAAAGGGTGGCCCCAGGATTTACGAGGGATCGAATCGAAACCGCGGCAAGATCGACGCCGCGCGAGAGGACAGGATCCACTCGTTGGCTCGGCGACGCGCGCGTGCCTTTGAAAACGCCGTGCCGGAGGGAAAGAGCACCACCGGGTCTCTCCTCTCCTCTCCTCTCCTCTCCTCTCCTCACCTCTCCGCTCTGCTCTTTCCGCGCGGCGATATGAGCAGCCGCTGTGACGAATACGTACGCGCGCGCGGCCTTACGGCTGTGGCGCCGGTTGAAAAAGTTGAAGCCTCTTAGCTACCCCTGGCAACGTCGTGCTACCCTTTCGACGTCCTTTCCAACCGTAGCAACCTCGAGTAACGCGTTTTTTAAAAACGCTTCCCCGACTAATTTACCGGAACGCTTGCCGCGGCTTAGAATCCTACGGAAACAACAGCCTCTTCCGGCCTCGAGTGGCTCGCCTCGCCGAGGCGTTCTCGTTTCGCAAAACGGGCTGCCGAGCCTCGAGTTAACGTCGGCTCGCGGCGACGGTGACGCGACAAACGCTTGATCATCGAGCGGAGAGAGGGAGAGGGGGAGAGAGGGAGAGAGAGGGAGTGCGAAAGGGGTGGTCGAGTCGGGAAATAGATTCCGGCCGTTCGATTGTCGACTGCGTTTTTTTTTTTCTAGGCGCGCGCGAAGCCGCTCTCCTTCGTGCACGCAGGAAAGGAAAGCTCGAGGTTCCTCTATTAATAGAAGAAACCAGGCCAGGGGAGAACACGGAGCACGCTCGGCGGTCAGCGGCGCGTGCAAGAACGGAAGGGTAGAAAAGCGCCTCGGCTCTCGGCTCTCGGCTCTCGGTGCGTTGCGTTGCGATATCGGAAGGGTTGCGTGCGTGGCACCGCGTGCGTGGCGAAGAAACGCGCGAAAATCTCGGCGGTTCGTGTCATCGACTTCGACGTGTCCTCGGCCGTGTCTCTCTCTCTCTCTCTCTCTCTCTCTCTCTCGCTCTCGATCGTGATCGCGACCGTATAAACGATCGTGCTCGCGGGAATCCCCGAGCGGAGCCCCGCACGCGAGAGACCGGTTTTCCCGTCGAAATTCTCTTTTCCGCGTTATTACAGACTCGATAAAATAATTCGCAGTTGCCGCGGAATCGAATGCAACGAATCGCTGGACGAATACACCGAATAAACAGGATATTCGAGATTTTCGGGGAGAAACGGGCGACGCGGCGCTGCACGGCGGCCGCGGCGCATCGATTCGCCGTTTATTCCGTAAATATTGCGTCGATACCGGGCCCGAACGTAATTGATAGTCGTTTTCCTTCGTTTAATTTATTAATCGAACGTTTACGACAAGCTGGACGGCTTGTTTGGACCGGGTGACTGCGTCGGCCGCCCACCGCCACCCCCTCCCCTCGAACCCGCCCGGTTCCGACGTAGGGCGGAGCGGGCGTCCGAAGGGGGGTTGCAATTATCATAGGGACAGAAGGACCGGTCCTCCGCGTTTGTTTAACTGTCGAGATAATTATGAAATGCATTTCGTTGCTACGGGTAAAATAACGACAGGTATATACTTTCCTACGGTAATGCGACTAATTATTATAAATGGTCGTGTTAATTTATAAACGGAATTCATCGAATCACGCGACGCACGCCGGTGGGCGAAGGGGGTAGTCGGAGGGCGGACGGCTCAGCACCGCGGGGGGGCAGGAGGGCGGAGGATGAAGAGGAGGAGGAGGAGGTGGAGGAGGTGGAGGAGGTGGTTTAGGAGGTGTAGGAGGTGGAGGAGGTGAGGTGGCGGAGGGCGACAGGGTGGTTGTGAAACCAACGCGATAGGCAGGCAGGCAGGTCGGGGTGAAACGCGTCAAATGGAAATGCATGTTTTTTGCCGCTTTAGTAAAATCAGGGGCGCAGGAATTACGGTCCCTCTGATGCTCGGGACGCGCGAGTTTTATTATGCATTTACACACTTATATACCAGCCAGTGTAACTACGCATCGCTCTCTCCGCGATGGCAAGCCAACCCGCGACAGGGGCTGGCTGCCAGGGGGATGTTGAATCTCCTCCCACCATCGCGGTCCAGGTACATCCCCACCAGCCGACCGCCGATGAGGGAGTTTCGCGTCTAGTACTAAAAACGAGGGGATCGATACTAAAATGCTTTAAAGTCCTGAATTTTATATCCGACCGTTGGGGAGCGACCGAAAGAGATGGAGCTTAAGGGGGAGCGAGAGGGAGAGCGAGAAAGAGGCCGAGATGACGAGAGAGCGAGAGAGCAAAACTGAGAGAGAGAGAAAATAAAAGAGAGAAAGAGAGAACATAGTTTGCTTCGCCGGGCCTAAAAAACCAACCACCGTCGCTCTTCGTTTTCCTGATTCAGTTCAAGGACAACCGAAACGCGCCTCAGCCTCGCCCCGATGCCCGCCTCGATCCGCAACCCCTCGTTGTATCCACCCTGTTCGCCGCGATCCATGATCCACGATTTCCCGATCGAACGAACCCCGTGTCTCGAATTCTGCCGGTTCTCCAATTTCTCGCTCTCCTTCGCCTCTCTCTCTCTCTCTCTCTCTCTCTCTCTCTCGCTCTCGCGACTCTCTCCGCTGAACGCTGGAACAAAGAAGCGAGCCGGTGCGGTGGCTCGAGCAAGCAAGGGCGATCCTTCGAAGAACAAGGGCGGATAGTATTTTTTGATATTTAACGAGGGAGGGTAGCCGGCGTTGCGCGAGGACAAGGGACACGAAGGTCCGTCGGTGCTCGACCGCGGCGAGCGAGCCGGTTCGGGAGCGGGAGGCGCTCTCGAGCAGGTCCAAAGAGCTGCCGAATGTCTGGCCGTCCGCTCGCGAACGCAACTTTTCTCTCCCTTGCGGGCGAAGCCGACCCTAGAGCAGCCAGCGAGCGAGGAAAACGAAACGCGAGAAGAAAGCGGGACGAAGAAACGGGAAGGCGTGCCGTGCGTGTGCGAGCAGGACGGCCGACGCCGTTCCGAGGGGCGGGTGGGGCGGGGGGCTGGGGGGGGGGGTGTGGGCGGCGGGGGACGAAACGCCCCTTGTTTCATTCCGCTTTTTAATAAGGACCTCGTTTGGAACTCTAGGCTTTAAATAGATCAATACCTACGTACTTCATCCCTGGCAACGAACCCATCCCGCTCCCGCTCGTTTCAGCCCCCCTGGCCACCCTTTTTACCCCGCGTTCAACTTCCCTCTTTCTCTCTTTTCCACCCTCTTTCTCTGCCGCCGCGGTCTCTTTCTCCTTCTATTTCTCTTTCTCTTTCTCTTTCCCTTTTCCGCGCCTCTGCGCTCTCTCCGGTTCCCCGTTTGCGCCTCTCGCTTCTTCGCTCGGCGCTCTGTCCTTCCCCGTTCCTGTAACTCGTAATGCTCTCTTCCTCTTTTTCTCCCTTTCTCTCGCTCGCTCTCTCTCTCTCTCTCTCTCTTTCTCTCTTTCTCTCTCTCTCTCGCTCTTTCTCGCTTTGCTCGTGCGCGCGCTCCACCCCACTGTCCCTTGCCCTACAACCCGTCCGCGACGAACCTACACCCTTTTTCGCGATCCCCCTGCCTCCGAAGCGCCCTCGAGCGTACGCGTACATCCGTTTGCAAACGTAGCTTACGCACGAACCTCGCCGCGTATTCGTACGCGTAGCTATTAGCGTGCACGCTTCACCGCCGTACGTTCTCCGCGCGTCGTCCTCATTCTCCCTCCTTCTCCGTCCCATCGCCGTCCCGTCTCTCCATCTCTCTATCTCACCGCAAAACACCCTTTTTCGCCGCGTAGCTGCCGATATACCGGCACGCCGACCGCCTGCCTGCCAGCGTCCTGCTTTTTTCCCTTTCTCTACGCTTTTTCCTTCCTCGGTCGTTTTATTTTTCCTCTTCTCCCAGCGTCCTCTCTCTCCCTCTCTCTCTCTCTTTCCCTCTCTCATTCTCGCTTTCGCCCGCTGGCTCGCTCTCTTTTCCTATCCCTCTGCCGCTTTCTCTTTCTCGTTTTTTCTACTCTCGTTCTTCGTTTTTTTTTTTTTTTTTTTTTCGCCTACCTCTCGCCGTCCGCATGGCGGGCGCCTCCGCCCCCGCGCTCGCCCTCGCCCCCTGCCCCCTCCCCCCCCCCCCCGTCGACCACCCCGGCACACAGCCTCGTTCTCCGGCTCTCCGCGTGAATGGGCGAAAATGTAGGTAGGAGCCCGTTTTCGCTTTCTATACGACACCCGGCGAAAACGAGAGTCACGTACGTTCCGAAGCACCGACGCCGGGGCTACCATCACGCACCGACACACGTGGCCCGACCGGCCCTCTCTCACCTTTCCGCCCTCTACTTTTCGCCACCCCCGCGGCGGCCCCCCTGCCCCCTGCCTCCCCCCGCCCCCGCCCCCGCCCGCCGCCGCGCTCGCACCCGCCCGGCCCGCCGCACATACGGGCCGGCGAGCGAGCGTACGTTTATCTAGCTGTGTGTTTCTCTGTTAACCGTTCGTCGTGGCCGAGCGAGGCCAACTTCACACGCAAATCTGATTTACAGCCGGCTCTCGCTTCTCCGGCCGCGTCCATTAACTCTCGCCGCTGGCCAACTAAACGGAACGCGAGCAACCAACCCCCCCGCGGACCGAGCTCCTTCCACCCCTCGGTCTTCTACGCCGCGGACGTTCCGATACCGTCTCCCGGCCGTCCCGTTTGACGCCGCGAATACGAAACCGATTTGCATCGCGGAGAACACGGCGCGCCCGCTAATCAAAGGGTTCTGCTCCAGAAGTCGATGGAGATCGAGGGACCGGCCCCGACAGAGTCTCCTCGTTTTACGCGAAATCGACTCGCGGTTCGGACGCCGCGCTGCTCGGCGACTCCGCGGATCGTGAATCGTCGGCAAGGCGGTGGCGACGACCCGGTCGGTCTCCCGTCGCTCCGGACTCTCGGCCGCGCGACAGAGACATCGGGGTAAACAGGGGGATGATTGATCGAGCGCGTCGGAACGCGCGCGGGATGCGTTGATCGCCGCGTTTGCACGCCGTTATCAGCCAATTAGTAGTCGGACGGGTCCCTTGATCTAACCGTTTCGCGGCGGATCCGGCCAGCCGGGTGCGGTGACCGTCGAAGAATGCGGCGCGCGGGTGTCGGCGGCGGCGGCGGCGGCGGCGGGGTTGCACACCGGGTTCCGGTAAAAAGGACAGTAGCCGCCGCCGCCGCCGCCGCGTCGCAAAACGGGCGCGTTTTCATCAATTTTCCGATAGGTCGTCGCCGGTTCAAGGGACACGCGGAGCACGGACCGGAAATCAGTGATTGTTGCCGCTGCCAATTCGTGTAAGCGATCGGTTCGATAAATTCGTTTCAATTAATTAAAGCGAAATCAAGTTTGGTCCATCGAACTTTTTGCCGGCGCGGCTCGGCTCGGCACGGCGCAGCGACACGCGCGCGTCGAAGAGCGAGCGCCGCGACGAGAGGGTTAAATCGCTCGACATCGATTAACGTTGCCTCCTGTCGGCGTGTCTCGTTGTCGACCTCCTCTCTCTCTCTCTCCCTCTCTCCCTCCCTCTCTCTCTCGTTCTCTCTCTATCGCTGTGTGTGTCTCTGTTCTCCCCCCACGCAGCTACACGCACTCACACGTACCTGTGCGGCACGCGGATCGCTTTCAGCATACGTTCCGAAGGTTTATTTTCGAGCGATGAAGGCGAGTCACGTAATTCCGTGGCCGATCAGGCGAACGACGAAGGGTGGTCGCGACCGGATTGGTCGCGCGATTTGTATTTCTTTTTTAGGGTCAAAGGGGAGCACCGATGGCCCACGATCCCGGAGGGTGTCGGATCCTACCCCCATCCTCTATCTCCCTCCCTCTCTCGCTCTCTCTCTCCCTCTCTCGCTCTCTTTCGCTCGTATCTTTTTTTTGTTCGGCCCGGAAAGGGTGATCCGTCGACCTGACCTCGAGAACCGTGAGAGCGTCCTTGACCTATCGTCGCCGACCGCGATCCTCCGAAAACTCGATCGCCGTTCCGATCGCCTCCATTAACTGTCCATTAATTGGAAACGATGCGGCGGCCGTCGCAGCAGACGCGCCCGTCGTCGTCCTCCACGGTTAGAGTGTCGCTCGTCTATTCCACGCGGAGGCCGATCGCGGCCGGCGGCTTCCACTTGCCGGCGAAGTGGCGAACTAGGGAACAAGGGAAACGCGTGGCCGAGTCTATTCTTCGTTAAGAGGCCTCGCGCGATGCCTTTGAGAGACCGTGCTCGAGCGGAGCGGCACTTAGTCTTCTCTCGCTCTCTATTAGAATAAGCGGCGTGACTAGATTCCCCGAGGAACACGTGTCCGCAGCTGAGCCTCCGCAGACCACCCCCGCCACCACCTCTGCCCCCGCGGAAGCTATTCTTCTTTTCCGCGAGGATTAACAGGGTTTCCGCAAGGATCCGATGAATTGTTGCTGCGGACCGGCGACTTTGCAACGGGGCGGGCGGTGCACGGAACAAACCAGAAGCTACGAGGAACGGCGAAGCCGGCGAAACTAGGAGACCGCGGTGCCAGGCAGCGGCATTGAGAACATCCGCGTAACGTCGCTCGAGGATTTACCGGCTCCTCGGATCGATTAAACCCCTTTCGGTTGGCCGAAGAGTCCGAAAACCAGGCTGCTGCTGCTGCTGCTGCTGCTGCTACGTCGTAACGGTGAGTTTTCAAGACCGAACGGAGAAAGTAATTACGGCCGGTTGAGGTTAAGCAGGGCCGGCGAGTGGCTGCTGCGCCCGTAGCTTTGAGCAAGATCCGGGCGTAGGAGACGAGGAAGAGGAATCCGAGCGCGTGGCGGTCGGAACGAGGAGAAAGCTTGTAATTTCCATGACGTCTGTGCCGGTTCCTGCGAGAACCCAGAATCCGGAGCGAGAGATTCCGCGTTCGACACCGGAAACCCGCCCGGACCCGGTGGACGAGAACGAGGCGAACGAGGCGAGGAATCGTTTCGACGGAGGACAAGGTTGACGCATCCGTTGTCAGGGGCTGAGGCCGCGGCGATCGAGAGAGCAGGCATCGAGGAGGCAGAGAGGCATCCAAAAACTCGCGAACGGATCCGAGCGGAGCCGAGCCGAGAGCAAAGCGAGAGAGATGGTGAGGCGAGAGAGAAAAAGAGATAAAGAGGGAAGAGGCGCGGTGAGAAGAGCCGCGGAGAGCGAGAACGACAGAGAGAAAAAGAGCGAGTGAGAGAGAGAGAGAGCGGGGGGGAGAGAGAGAGAGAGAGAGAGAGGTCCGGGGCGTGCATACATTCATGGGCCGTATAATTTCCGCGGGTCGCCGCAAAATCAATAAAAGAAACATTACATCGGCGGCTGGCAGTACTGAGCTTGGCAGGGGCCATGGGATTGGA
Organism: Augochlora pura; assembly: GCF_028453695.1. NCBI lineage: Eukaryota > Metazoa > Arthropoda > Insecta > Hymenoptera > Halictidae > Augochlora > Augochlora pura. The sequence continues at coordinate 15,278,666 of NC_135774.1, read as the reverse complement.
TGGGGAAAACGAGATGGGAATGGGTCGCGCAAGCGTTGCTAGAAACTCTGACAGCGGCACGGGGCTCCGCTGGCTCGGCCGTTCGACCATCGAAAGAGGAAAAAGGAAAGGGAAAGAAGAACCAGAGGAGCTGGAACAGCAGCAGCACCACCAGCACCAGCACCAGCAGCAGCAGCAGCCGCCGCCGCCGCCGCCACCGGCAGGAGGAGAGAGAGAACCACCGGGCGGAGGACCAGAGGAGCAAGCAGGGACAGGGGGAGTCGAGGAGGAGAGGGCGGCAGCGGCAGCGGCAGCGAAGAAGGAGGAGGAAAGGAAAGCAGCCGGAGGAAAGCAGCGAGTCTTATGAAATATGGCCTCCTTACGAAGGAGTCTGTAGCCGCGTTCCTCGGCTAGGGAGCGGCTGCGAGGGGGATATACGTAGAACAGCGCGGCCAACAGAGAGAAACGGAGAGAGGAAAATGAATACAAGAGCTGACGGCAGCGAGGAGAGATAAAGGGAGCGAACTTTGCCAAAGTACCTGGACCAGAGAGTCTAGGACGAAGCTACAGGCTCTCTCCTGGCGACAGAACCATCGCTTTTTCCAACGGCCCTCGCCCTGCCACCCCTTTCCCAGCGGCGCTGCGTCGCCCAACGCGTTAGACACCCTCTGCTAACGCTCATCGATCCTCCAGAAACGCGATACACCCTTACCAAACGATTCTGGATCTTCCCACGTCCTTTCGACACAGAGCCCTCTGTACTGTTCTACTTGGCCTTCCTATTTTTCTTGGACACCGCCTTCGGGAATCGCTCCCATCCGCAGTTTTTGGTAATTTTTGCGAGACCGGGTCTCTTCTCCTGGCTCAAGCTGCTCGGAGGACCTCTAAACAGATGTCTGCGTTAAGTCCCCGTTAGACACAGTGTTGCCACCTTGAATATTTTATAAATCCCCGGGGACGAGCTCGAGGGAACGTCGAGGTCCGTAGATTTCGCTTTTGGACGTGTCTTCGATGTATCAGGTCGAGTTATAAACAACTTCTGTCTTTTTATCGGACGTTTATCTTGCTTTTATTTGTTACTCAGCTTTTGGATTTTTATTTTCGTTATTTTGAACCCTTGTCTACTCGGTGACAAGCAGAAACTCGTCTGCCCCGGTGACCTATACTAGGTAGATACGAACAATTAGTTATACCTAGCTGCAGCGGATGTTATTTATGGCTTGCGCTAATTTATAGATTGAAGCTAAAAAGGTATTAAAAAGAATTGTGATGTAATATATACAAATTTCTTGTAAGCCTTTACGTGAACCAAAAGGTATCGTTGACGAGTGAATTTTTGTTTTTTAGTCTACCACTCGAAATCTGACAGAATTTCATTCAATTTTATGAGATCGCCACTACACTGTTTTCAATTTCCTCTCCACCAGAAATCGCTACATTTTACTGTATGTCTATAGATCCGAAGACAAGGTTACCCCTTTGCACTCGAGACTATGTCAATCCCCAAATGGAGACACTTGTTTCAACAGTATTTCCATTTAGTACGATTGCTTCGTACAAAATTGAACGTGTACGCTCTCTAGTATTCGGCAATCGATCAGTCGGATTCAATAACGGGAAAATTCTTTTTGGCGCGGCAGTTTTTACCATCGCTCGCAGCCGCCTCTCGAGGGCAAAGGGTTAAATTAGCATGGTGTGTCAACGCACAGGGAAGACGGTTCGCTGTCAGCAAACGGTTGCGGCAGCCTGATATCAGGACACGGCTGTCGCATGCCGCCAAGTTTCAACTCGTCGTCTCTTTTTCACGGCAACTTGCATTCGGAAATCGCTGTTCCCCACGGTCGCGTAATTGTCGTTAAGGATTGCCTTTGCCCTTGCTCCGTACCTGCGTACTTCTAATCAGAGGTCTCGGTACGTTTGGTGGCGCGGGGCGGCGTCAGGCGGCGTCGGGCGTCGTCAAGGAACGCGTTATTATTCGAGCGGTATCTGCGGCGAACATTGTTCCCGCGGCAGACAACGGAGGCAGCGGAGCAACAAGGTGCGCGCCACTTGTGGCTCGAAACACCTACGCTCTCTCCGGTATCGGTTCGAAAGGGGGTGGGGGGGGGCGAAAGGGGTGAGAGAGCCCGGCGGAGGCGGCGGGGACGCGGAGGGCGCCGTGCCGTGGCGTGCAACGAGCGACGTAACAATCGAACGGGTAGGACGACGACGACGACGACGACGGGACCGAGAGAAGACGCGAGACCGTAAGAGGATGCCGGGGATGCCGGACAGGGGAAATGAGAAAGCCGCCCTCGCCGGGGGCCCCGGGACAAAAGGAAAAACTATGGGGGGAGAGCGCGCGGGGAGAGGGGTCGCTCTGTCCGTCGCCGAACAGCCGATATTTATCGAGCCGCTCGATTCCTCGCTCTACGGAACGATTCTTCCTCTCCCTCTCTCTCTCTCTCTCTCTCTCTCTCTCGACGCGCGCTCTCAGCCACGAAAGGATCTCGCGCGAGTTAAGGGCGCGCTTTATCCACCCTCGAAAAAAAACCACTTTTCCCGCGCACTTGCCCGCCACCGAGTGGCAAGCGTAATTGCCGAGCGACGCATCGCTCGATGCACTCGTCGCGTCGGGGACGCGTCAAAGCCGTCCCCGATAGTTTCCGATTGCCATCGAAGCCTCGCCAACCGGAAACCGATCCACCCAGCGCGCGTGCCTCCTCTGCCCCCGTCTTTGTTCCGCCGCCGTTTCGAAAAAAATCTTTCACCGCTCTGAAACTCGTCTCGCGAGCGGATCGTCGGCGTCGTTCCACACGATCCGGCTACGAATCACGGTGTTACGCGGATTGCACGGCGACCATTGAACGGGACAGCTAGGACAGCTGCCCGGGCCTCCCGAAAAAGGTGATAATCGATATGCAACATCTGCTGGGCATTTTTCTTTATTTTGTAATAATACCGGCCGCCGTAGACGACGCGTGTGCTATTTACATAATTCGGTGCCCCGATGCGTGGTACGTGTCTTATTAAAACCCGTGTCCGAGGCGTTGCGCAATTTCGCCACAATGTTTTACTTTATTTCGGCGAGACGGAACGAAATTATGCTAAAAGCGTGGCGTATTATCGTCGTTTTGGACCGGGCCGATGTTTCATAGTAACGGCGGGGGGACTCGCCTCGGATATATACAAGATCGCTTAAAGATTTAAGTGCTTGTCCGTTTATCGCGATCGTAAACGAATACGGCCACCCCCCTCCGCCTTCTCTCTCCGCGTATTGAGTTGTCGCAAGCTTGTAATTAGACAGCGTGTCCTCGCGCGGACCCGCCGCCGCCGATTCGACCGTCGGCTGAAAATTCTGCGGTGTACGCGAACGTTTAGGAGAGACGGTTCGGCCGTGGCAGACGGCGACGTCGTCGTCGCCGGCGCGATTCGCTCGGCCAAGGTTCGACGGTCTAGCGACGTTGCAAGACGCGATGGACCGCCGTGCGTCTTGGAACTTTCGTGGGACAGTGTACTTACTGGTTCTCGGCTGTGGTACACGCGTGTTCTGGGCAATTAGCGCGCCGCTGGGAGAGCTGTTCTCTCGGCGAGTCGCGTCGGGCCCTCTCCCCGTCTCCTCTCCTCTCGACGCCTCTGCTCGCGGCGCGGCGAGGCGCTTCGGCAATAAATCCGTAGCCGGATACGGAAATATTCGACGCGCACGAGTCCCGGCGAGAGCATCACGGGGCCCCTCGACGATTTTGCCTCGATATTCAGTGGCACGTCCTTATTTCATATTCAGCGAGTCACGGATAGTTGCATATCTTATGCGCGGACGCCGTGGAGAATCGAAAATCGCGAGATTTTGTGCCTCGAAGACGGGGTGGAAACGATTTTTCGAATGTATGTATCAAGATCGCGACGCGATAAAATACTGAGCGGGATCAATGGCTTGTCAGGAAGCGCCGGACGATACCGTCGGCATCGTTCCGAAGGACGTCCGGCTTTCTGTAACGAGAACGGGCGACGTTGCTTTTACGTATCGCCTGCGTTTAGCAGTTGTAACACCCCTCTCTCTTCTCCTCGTCCTCCTCTCTCTCTCTCTTTTCCTTTTTATTTCTCTTTTTCTCTCGCTCTCTTTCTCTCTAGGTCTCTCTTTACTCTCGCTCTCTTTCTCTCTCTTTTTCCCTCGCTCTCTTTTTCTCTCTATTTCTCTCGCTCTCTCTAGCTCTCTTTTTCTCTCGCTCACTATCTCTCTTTTCCTCTCGCTCTCTATCTCTCTATATCTCTTTTGACTCTCGCTCTCCTGCTCTCTCAAACTCTCTTTTTTTCTCTTTTCCTCTCGCTCTCTTGCTCTCTCTAACTCTCTCTCTTTCTCTTTTCCTCTCGCTCTCCTGCTCTCTCTAGCTCTCCTTTTTTCTCTTTTCCTCTCGCTCTCTCGCTCTCTCTAGCTCTCCTTTTTTCTCTTTTTCTCTCGCTCTCCTGCTCTCTCTAGCTCTCTTTCTCTCTCTTTTCCTCTCGCTCTCTTTCTCTCTCCATCTCTCTTTTCTTCTCTTCTCCTCTCGCTCGCCGGCTTCTTCTTCCCCGCGACACGTTCTCGATGCGTGAAGCGACAGCTGCGTCGACAGCTTCACGAAAATCGCATAACCGTCGCCGGTTTATCGTATATGCCTACGGGGCGGGGGAGACTGGATATCGAGTATCGAAGACATCGAAACACCTTGTCCTACAGCACCTACGATCGGGCCTGTCCTTCCCGCAAGCGGCCACGTAATCGAGTCCGACAATGCTTGTTCCAGCTCTTAACACTTTTTCGCCGCGTATTAATACGTTCTGCAACCTCTTGTCGTACCTCGACGTGCTCAACACTGAATTTATCGCGGTCCGAGCGACCGGTTTTTAATTTTACGATACCGCGGAGTTCGCGATCAAATATGTTACGTTATCGAAGGTGGTTTTATCGTTAAAACTTTGTAGAATCTAAGTGAATTCTATTTTTTGATTTTTGGGAAATTTATCTGTTTGATAGGTTTTGTTTTGACACTTGGTGGAGGTTCCTAGGGACAGTTTGTTAACCCTTGCTTGTACAACCAAAACGTCTGCAATATCGGAAGATTAGGTATTTGGAATATTTTATACAAACAATTTTCTATGAATTAATAGACTTGAAAGTATAAGAATTAGCATTGCGAATGGTTTTCTGACATTGTGTCGAGAATTATTAAAAATTATAGAAAGGAAAGTAGAGAAGGATTTCTCCATTCTACATGCTAGGGTTAAGTATAACTGTTAGTTCAATAAAATAGTATTCTGTTTTCTTGATATCAATATTTAAACTCTTGTAAGTAATTATAGGCAGCCAGTAGATACGTTCTCTTTTTCTGGTAAGACATTATTACGCTCAAGAAACTTCGAATCACTGCAACTGGGAAGGGAATGTGTTAACCACTTGCTATACTTTAACGAGGTTCTGGTGAAGATGCTTGTAGTAGTCTGTTGAACGTGAATATAATTCCGTTCTTTCAAGTTGCTGTAAAATCCTGATACTTATCACCAATATTTAAACGAAAGTAAATGCAAAACCTAAACTAAATATAGGCACGCAATAAATGCGTATTCTTTTCTTCTTCCAAGAAATAATGCAACGAATATCATAACACAAGCATACAACAAAATCAAAAGAGTTGAAAAGTCTAAATCCATCCAGCCTTACCACTGTTACGAAATAATATACGTCATAATCGCTTTCAGGGTTCGGCATCTGCATAGTATTTTATTAAACGCAACCGCAATATGAACATGAATTTTCTGCCTCTTTCAAGACAGTATTACAATCAGTTTCTAATCATCGTAACGGTAAAGAAAATGGTACAGCAAAGATTCAATATCTCTTGGACGATTTAGTTCCGTGCCGAGTACTTTCATACAAAGAATCCAAAAGCCTCTTTCCATCCGAATCGAAAGGGCACGACGAAGTTCCAAGAAATTGTCGGCCGCGCAAGCATCGTAACATGCAAGAGTCTGTAGACTCGATGGAAGCAGGACGCGGAGACGGCGATGGTTGAGGACCAGAGGGGCCGGCGAGTCGAAAATTTGCGAACCACTGAGGAAACTAGTTGGCGTTCTTGCGGCCAAAGAAGTCGAAAACCTCCCGTGAACCCTACGTGCCCCCCACCACCGCGGCCCCGGCTCCTTTCTTTCGTCTCGTTGGGCCCCGGTCCTCTCTCTCTCGTTGGCCAGGGCCCCGGCGAGCGTGCACCTAAAATGCATGCTAGGCTTTCCCCCCCGGGCTGGCTCGCGCCCCCGCCCACCAAAATTTCTCCCCACCAATCGGCAAACCGAAGCTAGGTATCTTCCTCCGGTCGCCACGACTCCGCGCGGTGTGCTCCGGCTCTCCCTCCGACGATCAATCCCTACCTAGGGAACGGGGGAGGGGGGGAGAGGGGGGAGAGGGGGCCCGGAGCCGGCACGTCGAGCTCCACCGTGGGCCCGGCGTCGCGGTCGCCGCGGCCGGGAGAGCCGAGCTTTGAAAGCTGTCTCCCGGGGCCCGAATATTATTGCGAAAAATGCCTGGGACGATGGGTTGCGAAACGTGTCTCTCCCGGGGCCCGCGCGGCGCATTGACAGAGGCCCGTCGCTGCCACGTCACGTGGAAACGTAATGCTCCTTGGCAGCTGCAGAAAGCGTTTGCGCGCGGAGACAATATTGCTAGCAGCTGCAATGGTCGACGTCCCCGAAACAGAAAACCGCGATCGTGTTCCTGCGCTCGCGCGCGCGCGCACGCAGAGAGTCCGCGCGGTCCCGCGAGGGATAAAAAGAGGTGGGAACCCCTTTTGCGAACGATCCCGCTGCGGCCGCGCCATAATTGCAACATAGATTGGCCCGGGCCCCTCGGGATCGTTGCGTGTTGCTACAATGCTGACGGCTCTGTTCGGTTCGCGGAAACTCCGTTCTTCTAGCCGAATAAAGCTGTGTGCGGACCCGAATCCAGAAGGTCTTTTTTCGGAGGTGGGCCGGCCACGGGATCGCACGCGACGCTGTGCAACTCTGCGGCCGGATCCCGCGCCGATCTGAGAACCATGACTGCATAGCTATCCGTTCCCTGAACCATCCCCTCGGGCCCCCGCGCCGCGCTGTCGGCCTCGCTCTCTCTCTCTCTCTCTCTCTCTCTCGCGCGCGCGCGCGCGCTCTGGCAAATAGTCCCAAAATGCATCGGTGCCCGGTTCCCCCCGCCTCGCCCGCCGGTCCCCTCGGGCCGCCCGCGCCGATCCCGGCGACCGAGACGGAGGGGCCCAAGTGCAACGGCTCCTCCGTGCTTGCTTCTTTGCTTCTACACTACCACCGTTCCTCGTAGCGAAACGCTGCCGCACCACCACCGTCGTACCCGTGTCGCGATCACCTTCTCTACCGGCTTTAACTTTTGCTCGCCGCTTGGCCCTCCTCTCCTCTCTCTCTCTCTCTCTCTCTCTCTCTCTCTATCTTTCTCTCTTTCTCGCTCTATCTCCCTTTCCCGCTTTATCTCTTTCTTTTGCCAGCGTGGCCCCTCGCTGCCCCCCTCGTAATGCAGTTCCCCGGCATGCACGGGCACGCGTGTGTGTGTCTGTGTGTGTGCGTGTTCGGGCCAGCGCTCCCCTCTAGTTGCTAGGCCCACTTGCCCGCTTTCTTCGCGAATAGGCATGTAGGTATACAGGGTGATCCTCGAGACTCGAACGAGAGGTCCCTTCTCCTGATTGCGAGAAAATTAATGGCGCAACATCCACCGGGGGAACTCTGATCGTTCTTCCTTCGCCGGTCCAGCTAGCTCCGCGATTGGCTAGGCAGATGAGAAAGTGTCCTCGTCGCGGAGCATCCGATTCTTCAACGTTGCCTTTCGTCAAACTTTCAGCGCGATGCACTTTTCAAAGAATTTAATTCGTCTACCGAAATCGGCTTTCGATTATCTACTTTAACGTCATCTTTTCGCGATCGATGCTGCGTTCGCCTAATTAAGAGGCAACGAGCAAGGATGCCAGGATGCCGTGACTGCAACGAGCAGGGATGCCAGGAAATATCGCGCACTAGGTGCAGCGCAGGACATTCGGTAATGGCGGGCCACGTACTCGGCGGCCTATTGTGATAAGGTACCGAATCGGAAGTACCGTTAACTTTATTTCGCACTTTGTTTTTTCACACTCGGCCGAGATTTCAACGATCGTTTCGCGCGATCGTTTTACCAATATGCTCGCTACCTGCGTCACACGTGTGTTTTGATTAGCATTAAAAAACGACGAAAGAATTTCGTGAATGTAATTGGTTAAAATTGCGGCAGGTAGCGTTTAGAAAATTCATAGCTTATCTTTGACGTTATTTTTATTATACTTTACAAGAAATTAGGATGTATTTAATGTGAAAGTTTATAAGAATAACTGCGTTCTTAAAAGACGATCTCAGGTGTGATTTAAATTCAGGTCGTACATCACGTCACATCCGTAAGCTAACTTAACCCTTTGCTCTTGAGTGGCGACTAAAATTATTCTGCATATTTCAAAATCATTTGTATACTAACAAAGTTTAAATTTAACAAATTCTTAACAGTGAAACTGTTGGTACGAGTCACAATTTTCTTATGTATGAAATACATTTCGTCACATAAAATGGAAAAGCTGTAAGCCAGAAAAATGATTCTAGATTTGGAGCTAAAATGGCTTCGAGTTCAAAGGATTAAAACGATACAGTAGTTGTTCTGTTACATACAGAACACTCGGTACATGGCTCCCAGCTACACCTAGTGTGGGATAGTTTTTAATAACGTCGCCTGTAAGTTACAACATTTATGAATATAATGGAAATAACGTAGCTCGTGCAGGAGTTTCGTCTCGGCAAAGAGATCCGAGTCGATCGAGTCGCGTGAATCACCCTGTACATACACATATATGTAACTTGTACCCACTTGCACGTTGATCGGCGGGTATCGGAGGAGCGGCGTGGGCAAACCCCACCTTAGGTGCAACGGCCTAAATGCAAGTTGTTCCCCGGGCTACGTTTCTCTGGGCCGGGCCCGGGCCCCGTTTCGTGTTCCTGCTCCTGCTGCTTCTGCTTGCTTCTGCGCTCGCCGGTCGCAGCAGACTTCCTCGTTCGTAAAACTCGACTCTTTTCGCAGCCGTGGCTCAACTCCTCGCACGTCGCTCTAATAAGACAATGCCTTTTTTTCGCGCGCTCGCACCGATAAACGGCACCGTCGCCGGCCCCGACTGCTCGGACCTTGGATCGATCCGGTGGCCGCGGCAAGAGGGGGCAAGGGGGCAGGAGGAGGGTTAGACGATCAAACGTCTCGGGTTATTTTGACTACGGTTTCGCCGCGATAACGGCGGCCACGTACGCCGCAATCGAACTATTTCGCGCTTCGAGTTATCCGGTGTCGAGGTACAATCTGCCGCACTCGGAGCGACATCGGGCATCGAGTCGACCAAGATAACGGGCACGATTCGGCACGGCGCGTCGCTGCAAGAAATATCTTGACACTTTGGTCGGCCCGAGTTTTTCGGCGATAATGTAATCGAGCCCGCGCTCAAACATCTCTCGCCGCGACGGTGACCGTGTCCGGTCCCGGCGCACCGAGTTTCTCTAATCGGTTTCTCCGCGCCGCGGCGAGAAGGCCACCGCCACGCCTTGGTACATCGTAAACGACAGCTGTCCGGCAATTCGGGGCCCGACGGAAAAAACGCCGCCGCCCCAGCACGACACCGAAATTATATTTCTATTAACCCGGCTTTCTTGCCGGCCGTATTGCCCGGCGATCTAACGACGCGCGGTAATACCGACGAGTTTCGAACGCGTCGGCCGTGGAATCGCGGTCTCGTGACGATCTTGGGAATGAGGACCTAAGATTGTGGCAGCGACGTCGTTACTGTTTTGAAAGACGGACTGGACTGTAGAGTTTAATCCGTGTGTCAGCATCCGAAATTGTCGTCGTTGTTCTATAATTAGATACCTTTATGGCGAGCTGTTATATTAGGTTATTGTTTTAGGTAAATCTTATATAATTATACAGACATTAATTTTCATTTATTTTACATTTAGCAATGAAATATTACTTTTATTGTCTTGTCTGTCCTATAGCCGACTGCACTGCTTATCGATTAAACTTGCATCTGTCTTAAAATTTTAGTACTTTCTGATGAAAAATCGTAGACTCGATATATCTACAGGAAATATAATATAATATTGAAATATCTCACCGAGAATAACATATATTTCGAGGAGTGTCTGCGAAAGGGTTCTCTTTTATAGGTTCTATCTTCCACCCCAATGAGTTTTAAGTGCATCAGGTGCACCGTCTCCTCGACTCCCACAGTTAGACAATAACTTTGTGATCTATCGTTTCTCGTGCCAAACGGCCATTCCGTCTTGTAACAGAATAAATAAATTGCGCAATCACGATCGGGCGATCGCAGAACCATTGAGCGTACGTATCGAGGAGAGATCGTTCTCGGGCGGAATTTCTTTGGAAAACGGGCAAGGCCTGTGGAAGAAAGGAGACCAAGGGTCGCAAGAAATCGGCCGTCGAAAAAATTGCTCGCCAGATGCGGCCCTGTCTCTTTGCTAGAATCCCCTCTCCTCCGGCCGGAGAGCTGCACCTAAATGCGCTATCCCTCCGTGGCTCGTTGTTGCGCCTCGGTGCCCCACCAAACGCATTCCTCCTATTTGGGCCCCCCACCATAGCCGGGGCCGAAAAGTGCAACGGCCTAAATTCACGTAGGGGAAGGTAACAAGGGCCTTGGGCTTCCCCCACCCATCGCCCGGTGCAACAACCTAATTTCTAGAGGTTCCCCTCTCCCCTCTGCCGGCCGTTTTGGTTGGCCTCCTCCTCCTCCTCCTCCTCCCCCTCCTCCTTCACCGCCGGGCGTTCGGTCCTCGGCCGGTCCCCGCAGGCCCCCGCTGGCCCCCTGACAGGCCCTGGCTCGCTGGTCGGCCCTCCTCTGCACCCCGTCGCCGCGGTGTTTGCGCGTCCACGAGGAGTTGAGACGTTGCTCGTGCAGCCGCTCGAGGAATCATCGTGCCTCTTCTATTTAATGCAATCGCTAGTCGGTTTTCGGCAGCGTTACCCGTCCCCCGCCTCGCTCCTCGCCACGGAGAGCCGCGACTCGCATCGCATCGCATCGCATCGCCTCGCATCGCCTCGCCTCGCGTTCCGCTTCCATCCGCTCTCTCTCTCTCTCTCTCTCTCTCTCTCTTGGCTCTCTCCTCTTTCTGCCTCTTCCTCTGTCTTCTTCTGCGTCTTCTTTTTCTTCCCTTCCGTGCAATCGTCTCGGCTTACTAGCAGCGAGTCGTGCATGCAATACGATGCCCTCCGTGTACTACGGCCTAGCACGAGAGAAGAAGCCCTTTTGCCTCGTCTTCTTCTCTGCCTCTCGCCATCCTCGGCTTCGACGCGCCGCGCCCGCGCCTCTCCGCGCGCAGCCCCGGATTCTTCCTGAGAACCCAGAGCTTTTGCAACCGACTTCGCATTCTTGCCGCGGATCAACAGCCCGCCATCGGCGAGACCACGGAATTTAAATGACCGGGACCGTCTCGCTGCCGATAGCCCGGGCCCCCGAAATGCCGCGTCTCTAGGACGAATAGAGAAGCCTCCGAGTCTTCGACGGTGGAGATGCTAACCATCAGGGTTACGGTCGGCGGATACAACGATTGTTGCGTTAACAGACGCCGCGATTTGTCGGTGAAATCTCGTTGCAAGCTGTCGCTCGCCAGGCCGGCTTAATGGTACGCTCGTGTCGTTTGCCTCGGCAACGCCAAAATGGCCGCCCCATTACTAGAGCGCGCCAAGGAGCGCCGCCCGAGCCCCGAATTTTCATCAATTTTACTAACGCCGCCCGGTACCAGGTGGCCGATGCCACCCTTCATGCTTTCTCATCCTATCAGCGAGCTCGTAGAAACCACCCTAATGCAACCGTGTTTGATACAGTCGCGTGAAATAGTAATGCCAGGATGAATGGACAAATTCGTAAGACCCTGCCATGGCGGATCCGTCTTCCGACGACGTTGCCTCGGCTTCCTCGTTCTCTGAGCAACTTTGCTCTGATGATATGGCCTTCTTCCGGGGCCTGGTTTGTTGCGCGCTCTCCAATTTCGAGCGAAAGTCGACTGATCTCGTTGTTCGTTAGAAAATAAGTCGCCGCATGGTACCATAGATCAAAATTCTTTGCAATGCCTTCTTAGATACTAAGTTAAGACTACGTGTGGTACAAATAATCTCATCGCAGTCAGAATTAATTAGCGTAAAATACGATTTAGTGATTTATAATTATTTAATAATATTGAGTAGGATATTATTGCTGCAGCAGTGTTCTAATATTACAGAAATGGTAAGGGTTGGAAGAATGTGTCCTAGACTGGTTTCTGCACGAATCTGTACATATGTTAAATAGAGATACATTTTCGAGGAGATTTTATTCATTGATGGAAAAAAATGTGTAACTGAAACATAGAATAGCGAACAGGTTAAAAGAAATAATACTGTCTATACATAATTGAAACATATTAAAGTTAGTTAGAAGAGAAACAAGATCTTCGCTCCAACATTTCACAAGTGATGCAGACGACCTCCATTTTGCATAAAGATCCATAGACTATATATCACAATTAATTCCTTAAGTATAGGCTTCTGAGATAAACGTTCCTATGCATCAGGGTATAGCATCCTTTGCGTTCCTTGACGAGTCCGCTATAAAGTCGACTATGTATCACTTATAGAACCGTGATTTAAATTACGCTGCGCGATTAGGCAACGTTCTGCGGTAGCCAAACCGATCTCGTAAACGTAATATTCGTAAGCGGCCATCTCCAGTTCCCCATCGCGTTCCGAGGAAAAAGGAGGAGGCGTCCGGAGCGCCGTTCTCGCGCCAACATCCTCGCGTAGAGGTGTCCTTACCGAGGGAAGAAGAGCCTGTGCGGACGATGCACGGCCGCTAGCCCGTGCAGTCACGGGAAGATCAACGCCCCGACAAAAGTTCTTTGAGCCGAGGACCACCTGCCCGCGAGAGACCCGCCCCGCGTGCATCGGCTCTGGTGCATTGCCCTCGTCCTTCGGTGCTCGCTTCACTTCACTTGACTTAGCCACTTAGAAACGACGCTTGGTCCAACGATTCTCCGCTCCGCTCCGCGCCGCGCCGAGAAGACGCCCGGAATCTAAATTGCGCTGTTTACGAGCCGACGTCGCGATACAAGGCTTTCCTCGGGGGACACGGTTAATCCCTCCGCTTCCCTCCGCCTTCCCTCCCCCCCGTACCCCGCCCCGTCTCCCCTTGAAACGCTCGTCCGCGATCTAGCCGAGCGATCGTCGCTGTTCAACCGGGAGCCGCTTCGAAGTTGAACGGAGCACGCTAATCGCTCCCGAACTGGATTAAAAGCGTCCACGCGATGCGTCGCTCCGCGCGCCGCGCGCCAGCACTGCGCGAAATCGCTATGATTGTTACTCCGTGCAGCCATGAAACAATAGGCTCATCAAAGCTCACCGTCGCCACAATTTTAAATTCCCGAGCCCCGGCTGTTCCATTGGTCGATACACCGCTCGTACAGGCACCGAAACGAGAACGACGAGGCAGAAACGAAAGCAGCCTTTCCTCTTACGAAGAAGAACAGTCTGTACGAATATGTATCTGTAGATGGAGTATACTATGGTTCATATGACGTCACGCTACGACTCGGCTGAGGCCTGGACGTATATAAAGCGTCGCTTGGAATACGATCGCGTTCCATCCTATTTATGGCTCTAATAATTGTGTTAACCAGCTATCGACAGCGGCTAATTGTTTCAGCGGATCTGCTGATTTATCCCGTCCCTCTCTCTCTTTGCGCGAATTTCAAGCCTCGGGCATAGGTGTCCAGCGTTTTATCTAATTAAGATGACCGTTGTCCGATGCGTATTTTTCTCCTTTTCACTTTAGGTATTTGTATCTCTGATCTGTCGTTGGTTGTCTGAGCGAATGTGGATTTTTATGCGAATTGAGAACTGTCTAAGTGAATTGTGAGACACTTGAGAGAGAT